>NC_053497.1:99992156-100117156 GCF_905171775.1 Rana temporaria
TTCCAGCGGACATGTTTCTTAGCATGCTAAGAAACATTTGTCCGCTGGAAACCTGTCCGATCCGCCAGAAAATTGTCCGGTCGGACGTACAGCCGACCGAACATGTCCGCTGAAACTGGTCCGACGGACCAGTTTCAGCAGACATGTTCGGTCGTGTGTACGGGGCCTAAAGTGTTTTTTTTAGACAAAGGATTTTAGTTTTTAGTTTTGGGGATGGATAAAAGCCCTATTTATGCCCCCATGAAATCATTAAACGTAATACTGATTACTGACAAATTAACAAGTTTCCTTACTTATTTTCTTTACACAATTTTTCCAAAAATATTATCTGTGTTTTTTTTTTTTTTTTTTTGCTCACTGACATTGTCTGCTATAGCAGCATGATTCCAAACTTCCAACCAGCAGGAATAGCTCCTCAAAGCACTCAGCTACCTGGAAATGAGAATATCAAAATATTTAAAAATCAGTGACGCTCATTGAGCAGGTAGTCTCACTTCACTGATTTAAAATCTTATAATGCTTCTTCATTAGTGTAAATTTGATGGAAGTCATTTTTTATTCATTTACATATAACTACAGTAAAACCTCGGATTGCGAGCATAATTCGTTCCAGAAACATGCTTGTAATCCAAAGCAAGCACTTGTATATCAAAGCTTTTTTTTTTTTTAAAGGAATTTTCATAGATTGTAAGCGTTTGATGTAATAGTATAAATACACACTAAAAACAGAAATCAGAAAATTGGGACTTGGGCACCTCTGCTGGTAAACAATGGATAATACAAGTATACGCATATTTTAAGATCAAATTCAGAGATTATATTACTTCACCTGCTCCCTGTGAGACGTGCAGATCAGCAGGTAACAGTGCTCATGCCAATAAGGAAGAACACAAAGAAAAAATTATTCCAACACACCTATACTTGACAGCTTTTACCGTAACTCTCCAAAAGAAAAAAAACACATAATTAAATGTTGCGCAAATCTTAAAATTTTCTTTAAATGTTACATATATGCCAAATATGTTTAAGCAGGGAAAATGTTTAAATCAGTGACACATAATTATTGGATTAAGTTATTTTCTTGCTTTTAGGGACAGTTCACACTAGACGCAGTTCCGTACAGTTCTGTGTGCATTTTTTCTGCACTAAAAACGCATGCACAGTGTTCTCCATGTATTCCAATGGCTCTAGTTGGCTCTAGTTCCCACTATGCAGTCCGTTTCCGGTTAGTTTCCGGTGCAGAAACTGACTGCATGGTGGGAACTAGAGCCAACTAGAGCCATTGGAATACATGGAAAACACTGTGCATGCATGTTGTGCAGAAAAAAAGCGCACGGAACTCAACGGAACCGCGTCTGGTGTGAACTGGCCCTTATATGGAAATAGTGGCATCAAAACATCACTTGTATAGTTCTGAAAGGTTCAGCTTTGTCTCCCTGGCAGCATGCGCCTCCTCGCCCATCCTCTGGGTCCCCAGTCAGCCTGTTCTCCGGGCCACATGTTTCTGCGGAGAGGAAGTTGGAGCAATCCATGCTCTGGAGGCATGGGAGATGCTGCGCCCGTCGTTTCTCATCTCTTGGGGGGGTGGGGTCAGGGGGGCTAGGTCAAGGAGGAGGCGGCCGCAGTGGATCTATTCTGTCCAGTCCCGGGCACTCAGGCGGCCAGCCTATCTGTCCTTGGCTCGGTCCCTTGCTTATCACCACCGTGAGACTAATCCCTCAGCCACCCGCCCGCATCCCAGGAACGGCTGCTGTTGCTGAACAATGTGCTCTCTCATAAATTTAACAAGGGACATTTATCCCCATGCTAGACTGTCCACACTGGTGACAGTGCTCCTCTAAATTTTGCCCCCTCGCATCCCCCACACTACGCCACTGAGTTGTGGAGAAGTTTAAAGCAGGGTTAGGTTATAGAAAATATCCCAAGCTTTAAAAACCTCACATTTAATGATGACTGTTACATACATTAATGTATGCTTTCCATCCTATTTACATATATCTTTAAGCTCCTGAGGAAGTGACTAAGTCGCAAAACATGTAGAGCCACAATTTGTGAAACAGAGGACCCCTATTACCCTGCAGAAAAAAGTTAGTTAATTTTGTTACAGAATTCTGTGAAGGAATGATCAAGAAAATTGGGGGAATATACCTATTCCAATATGGAGGGTGCATTGTTTTTATTGTTCTTATTATATCGGTCTGGTTATGATAGATATTTTTCGAATATTGTAATAAAAATGATATGATTTTATTCACATTTGTTGGAGTTTATTTGCCTAAAAAGTCTATAATACAATTTCCTACATACAATATTTTGTTCTGATCTTTAGGATTTGACAGGCAATATACTTTTGGTGTATCCACAGTACCTCATTGTGGCTACAGTGCATTTATTTCTTACATCAGGTGGCAGTACATAGTGTTGATGGGCACATTTTGTTGGTAAGTACATCCCACCTGCACATGATCTGTAACTTGCCAATGCTGTTGCTGGATAGATTGGCAGGGAAATACAGAATAAATCTATTATATGTCTAAGATATGTTGTAATACATAAACGGTATATTTAAAGGTAGTGATACAATGCCAAACATTGCCCGCAAGAGTGCCTGAAGCAAAGAATATAATTATAGTTCTGTGTCCCAAGAAAAACCCAGGACCAGTGCATTACTGCTCTGTGTGAGTTCAAGGAGGAGTGCTGAACAGACCGGGGATTTCCACTTATCCAGTAAATTATTTTAAAAGAGAAACTGTAGCCTTTTTACGTTTTTTTTTTTTCTTTAATACATTGTAAGTGTACCCACTCCCTAAACCATAGCTTTCTCATATTTTAATGTAGCACTACCCCCGAAGGAGCTGCTGGTTTAATTTGGGCTGCATGTTACCTCTATTTCTCCGCCGTCTAGGGTACTGGATGAGAGCTGAAACAAAGTCAATGTCCACACGTTGCGTTCCTTTTTCTTTACTTTATTTACCGAACGTGGTAAAAGAACGAACAATAGATTGAAGTGATAAAATAGGGTATAGGTAGTGGGTTCAGGTGTAGAACTTGATAAGAAGCACTCCTGCTTCCAGACATAAACTCTCGTTGCCACTCTAGCCAGAGTGGGTAGTGTGCCCCTGGATAGGCTTCTCTCACTAGTCCTAACAGCCAGGGCGCCACACAGAACCTTGGTACAGTCTCTGCCACTGACCTTTCCAAAGGTGGACATACGTTCGGTCCAAAATCCTCTCACTTTAGGATTAAGCACCCGGATCTCTTCTCAGAGTAGTTACTTGTGAAATCAGGAAACTAACGGGCAATCACTGCTCAGCCTTTCAGTAGTAATGTGTCCTTCGATGAAGTTCAGGCCTCCCCTGAGTGTACCAGCCTTGTGCTGGGTGCTCTCCAGACAGGTACTTCATTTGGCGGCTTCCTCCCTCTAGGATGGATAGCGCAGGACCACTTTGTCAATGCAAACCCAATCTGAATACTGGGCCTGCTCGGTAAGACATGACTCCAGACCAACGTGGTCCCGGAGCCAGGAAACTCTGAACACGCACACCACGGTCAGGAGGGTCACACACAGGGGTGGTGGGACGACTGCCCAGGGTGGAACGACAACCGTGAACCCGTAACGTCTGTCCCTTAAATACTCTCCTCCAGCATGCACAGCGAGGCGATCAACCCCCACTGAGAAGGAATACTCAACACGCCTTGACCTGACGGCTGCCACCCTCGGCCTGGGGTGGTACCGACAACCCAGACAACAATAGTGGTCACCTGCAGTACAGCCATGGCTGGAACAGAGGCTCAAATATGAAAACAAATAGATCAGAGGTAACTAATCCTCTGACTACCCTCTAAATTTAAAGCAGGGCCAGCAGAGAAAAACAGCTGCCCGCTACATTAAAAAGTGTTTCCCAGTGCTAAATGTTTCATCCAATTTCTAAATTGTTGCATTTGTACATTTCAAAAGCCAATGTAAAGGAATATGGGTTCCTAAAAATGTAAAAGCAGTAGCCATTTCTACACAGTCCCCATTTGTGTAGAGTAGGGTGAAATCTTTACTAAAATGAACAAGTTGTCTAATTTTTGTGTCTGATAAAGGGCTAAAACTGTGGGGGGTTGGAGCATGTGTATACAGAGGGGTGCCGCCACTAACAGGAGCAGTGACAGCGGCATCACTACTCAGTGAGGTGGAAAAAGCCAGAAGGAGGTAAGTGTGCATAGCTGCCAACCAGGGGATTCAACACCTCCCAGAGCATCCTGGCAAAATGTCTAGGCAGTGATACAGATAATACCAGTGGTGTGCACCCCCCCCCCCTTTTTTATGTGTGTATTCACATATGTGTATTTAATAGTTCATAGCCTCTGTCATTTTCATGTACTACTTCCACCTGAAGTACCTGGTCAAATCCTTCCACTCACCTTTTTCCTTGTTTTAAAACGACCACTCAAAAAACAGAAGCAGATCTGTGCATGTGTAGTAAGTTTTTATCCTTTCACTGGCATTCCAAAGGTACAGGTCACAGTGCAGACAAGCAGCATGCCTGTAGTTTGTTCTGCCACTGCACCCCTCAACCAATCACAGCCTGCCTCTGGCACACACCCCCTCCCAATCACAACCTGCTTCTTGAACCTACCCCTTCATTAAGTACAGCCTACATCTTGCTTTAGGCTGAACAAACTAAGAAATACAGTCACACCGTATGTCTGCACAGTGTCCTGTATCCCTACCCCCTAATCATGGTCACATGACAGATCTTTTTAACCTTTTTAAAAGATAAGAAATATAATTTCTGAAATCAAGCAAAAGTAGTTGCCTGCATAGTTATAACTGTATTAGGAAATGTCTACACTGTTGTGTGTTCTACTACTTTAATTTAATTCAACGTCTGTGCTGCTGCAACTAATGTATCACAGTTGTATCAAGTGTCTGCCACCCACCCAGCACCTCTGCATCACATTGTACCTCTGCTCAGCTCCACAGCGCCCCACTTAAAAGCTGTCAGAATGTCAATACCAATAGATGCCTTGACCGCGCCTCCCTTTTTTATGTTTTTCTTGTGGGTCTATGATTTTGGTTGCATGTTTCAGGTTTCTGTTATTTGTTGTATTATGTTTTTTTTTTTTTTATAGTAAAAGGTTGTATTATGTTTTACTTGTATATCATCTTTTGAGGAATTGTTTAGAAATAGCACTCTATTCTGTTTTTCCCAGCACAAATCGTATATAATATGAAATTGTATATTACAGCCCAGAGTATCATATTATGATTGGTTGTATCTATACAAATATTGAAATATATTGAACTCTCTTAACAAAATATTGCATCAAATGAAATCTACCATTAGCACTGAATACTCCTCCAGGGAGTATTAGACAAAATGTGATCTTTATATTGAATACAACAAATATGTATCACGTTGACACTTTAGACCAGTGCATTTCTATACTAAGAAGAAGTTAGTGTTGGTTAGGGATGAGCACGATGTTTGAGTCGAAAGTAAGTTCGACTTGAACATTGAGTGTTCGCCTGTTTGCCAAATTTAGAACATTATGGGGCGTTTGTGGGCAATTTGTGTGCCCCCGAAATGCCCCATAATGCACTGCAAGATCGTCAATGCACTGAAAAATCGCAGTGCATTGATGGCTGCTGATTGGCCAAAGCATGTACCTGACCTGCAGACTTTGGCCAATCACAGCGCGCTCTGCTGTGAGAGCCATGATTAGCCAAAGGCAGGGTGCCTTTGGTCAATCATGGCTCAGGAGTCCACGCCCCACACTATGTAAGGCTGCTTACATATATCGGTGGTACGTGTTGTTTTTTAATGAGAGCAGCAAAATAAAATTTCTAAAGGAATTTTTTTTATTTAAAACGGCTTTAATGTATTGTCGGATCCCATCAATATAGATAAAAATCATTGAAAAAAAAACTGACCAATTAATTGTATTCTTCTATATTGGAATGTATTTCTAAAAAAATAATAAGAATGTAAATTTAAAAAAAAAGATAAAACCGGCATGGATCCCCCCCCCCCATTCATTACCAGGCCCTTTGGTTATCTCCCAGCCCCTTCTCCATTTACGGCTAGCTAGCCATGCTGCTGTTTACCGCCGGTTACCATCTGGGTCTCGGTTGAGGTTTTACATTGTCTCCCTGTCTCTACATGAGTTGGGTTCACCCTCTTCTATCCCTGTTGTTGTGGATTTCGTAGGGGTGCATGAGGGTTCCACCACTACAGCAAATTTTCAACAAGCCAGTCCATCCCTGGCCGCCTCCATAAGTTGATTGTCATCCATTTATGCAAGGAGAATTTTAACAGTTTTTTAAATCATCTTATGGTAACAATAAATCAATACATGGTTTATCTTATTGATTTTTGCCTGGTAATCTGTCCGCACAAGACTGGCTCAACTAGCGCTCTTTCTTATAGTTGCACCCCTACATTGTACTCCTACACATTCACCAAAAAAGTGTCAATAAAGTAAAATTGACAGTAGACAGTTTGGGAAAACTTCTTTAATAAAAAAATTAAATAAAATGTCCCGTGCCGTTGACCCGAAGGAAAAAAAACACGGGAAAACCCTGCCTCAATGGGGGCCACCCAGTGATGTAAACAGGTGTCCCTACCTCCTCTGATGTTATGTGATGTCACATGAGGTCAGAAGGGGGCAGGGGCACCTGCTTATGTCACCGGAAGGCCCCACCCTCAGCTATATAAGAACTGTCAGTGCAACAAAGCTGCAGTTTTTTTTTTGCATGCTCAGATAAGGGTCTGGTATGGATTTTGGGGGGACCCTTATCTGAGCACACAGACCGGCCAGTCAGGAAAGGGGGTGGGGACGAGCGAGCGTCCCCCCTCCTGAACCGTACCAGGCAGCATACCCTCAACATGGGGGGTGGGTGCCCTGCGGCCCCCCACCCCAAAGCACCTTATCCCCATGTTGATAGGGACAAGGGCCTTGTCCCGACAACCCTGGCCGTTGGTTTTGGGGTCTGCGGGCGGGGGGCTTATCGGAATCTGGGAGCCCCCTTCAATAAGGGGGCCCCCAGATCCTGGTTCCCCATCCTATGTGAATGAATATGGGGTACATCGTACCCCTACCCATTCACCTGGGGGGTAAAAAGTGTCAAGAATAAAAACACACTAGACACGTTTTTAAAGTAGTTTATTAGGCAGCTCCAGGGGTCTTCTTTTGACTTTGGGGGTCTTCCGACTTCTCCCTTCTGGCGGACACCACTCCTGTCTTCTTCCAGCTCTTTTACCAGCAGAGGCCATGTCTTCTCCCTTCTTTCAACTTCGGGGGTCTTCTTCCGACTTCGGGGGGTCTTCCGACTTCTCCGCTCTCTTCTCCCGCTCTCCGATTCTTTCTCCCTTCTGCCGGGCACCACCAATGTCTTCTTTCAGCTCTTTTACCAACGGGGGCCTGGTCTTCTGTGTCGCCTTCTTCCCTCTTCTCTTCTTCGATGTTGACTCAACGCTCCCTCCCACTGTAATGGCAGGTGTGCGGTGCGCAACAATTAATATTGGCCTCTTATGACGTCCCAGTCCCAGCATGCTCCGGGTGGAGACGACATAATTACCCCGCCCCCTTATGTCGCATGCTGGGACTGTGACGTCATAATAGGCCAATATAAAGACGGTCCCCCTGCTGGTAAAAGAGCTGGAAGAAGACAGCGGTGGTGCCCGGCAGAAGGGAGAAAGAACCGGAGAGCGAAAGAAGAGAGCGCAGAAGTCGGAAGACCCCGGAAGTTGGAAGAAGGGAGAAGACCAGGCCCCCACCTGTAAAAGAGCTGGAAGAAGACAGCGGCAAAAGGGAGAAGTCGGAAGACCCCCGAAGTCGGAAGAAGACCCCCGGAGCTGCCTAATAAACTACTTTAAAAACCTGTCTAGTGTGTTTTTATTCTTGACACTTTTTACCCCCCAGGTGAATGGGTAGGGGTACGATATACCCCATACTCATTCACATAGGGTGGGGGGCCGGGATCAGATTCCGATAAGCCCCCCGCCCGCAGACCCCGACAACCAACCACCAGGGTTGTCGGGAAGAGGCCCTTGTCCCCATCAACATGGGGACAAGGTGCTTTGGGGTTGGGGGGCGCAGGGTGCCCCCCTGCCCCAAAGCACCCACCCATGTTGACTGCATGCCGCCTTGTACGGTTCAGGAGGGGGGGGCGCGCGCTCGTCCCCACCCCTTTGCTGACCGGCCGGTCTGCATGCTCGGATAAGGGTCTGGTATGAATTTGGGGGGGACCCCCACGCCGTTTGTTCGGCATAGGGGGTTCCCCTTGAAATCCATACCAGACCTAAGGGCCTGGTATGCTCTTGGAGGGGGAACCCATGCCGGTTTTTATTTATAATTTGGTGTGAAGTTCCCCCTCCTGGAGGCGACTTCAAGTCGCACTGAAGTCACCCCAAGTCGCGTTGTGATTCATACTCAAGTCCTGTTGAAGTTTCTTACCAAAATCGCGCTGAAAGTTGTGTTGCCCCTGTGGGAATAGACTCTTAGGTTATGTTCCCTTGATACTTCAAAACACATAGGCCCGGATTCAGAGAGCAGTTACGACGGCGTATCTCCGGATACGCCGTCGTAACTCTGAGTTGCGGGGTCGTATCTATGCGACTGATTAATAGAATCAGTTACGCATAGATTTCCCTAAGATCCGACCGGCGTAAGTGTCTTACACCGTCGTATCTTAGGCTACATATTTACGCTGGCCGCTAGGTGGCGTTTCCGTATATTAATGCAAGGAATATGCAAATTAGGTAGATACGCCGATTCAGAAACGTACGTCCGCCCGGCGCATTTTTTTACGTCGTTTACGTTAGGCTTTTTCTGGCGTATATGAGGGGTATCCTATGTTAAGTATGGACGTCGTTCCTGCATCGAATTTTGAAAATTTTACGTCGTTTGCGTAAGTCGTTCGCGAATAGGGCTGTACGGAAGTTACGTTCACGTCTAAAGCATTGACGATTTGCGGCGTCATTTCGAGCATGCGCACTGGGATTCTTTCACGAACGGCGCATGCACTGTTCGTAAAAAACGTCAAATGCATGGGGTCACACTACATTTAAATAAAACATGCCCACATCATCCACATTTGAATTAGGCGGGCCTACGCCGGCCCACATACGTTACGCCGCCGTAACTTAGGGCGCAAGTTCTTTCTGAATACGGAACTTGCACCCGAATTTACGGCGGCGTAACGTATCTGAGCTACGTTACACCCGCCGAGAGATAGGCAGATCTCTCTGAATCCGGGCCATACTCTTGGGTCTCTAGGTTACCTAAGGTTGGTTTACTAAAGGAGTGAAGAATCTTTCCTTATATATACAATCATATGAAAAGAAAATTCCTGTTTACTTATTTTATCTAAACATGATTGGATAACTGAAGTGAAAATGTATACAATTTATAGTGTTTGCATTCTCCACTCCTTGGTAAATCAGTCCAACTCTGTCAAAGGTCATGATTATAAAGTCACAGTAACAGACTGATTTTGTGCAGTGCCACAGCATGTGCAGGAGATCTCAAGGATTCAGTTTAAATCTGTGACATAAAGGATCTATAATGCCCCGTACACACGATCATAAAATTCCGACAGCAAAAGTCCAATGTGAGAAAAGGGAAACTGCCGCTCCAGGTGAGTGCACTCAGCAATCAGTGTCCTCTCAGAAGCGTGAGTGCAGGCAATGCACGGAGCGAAGACTGGAGAAAAAGACTGGACAGCCGCACTTCCACAAAATTCTTAAAATGTTGCTTTTAATAGTATCGGCGCTTAGTCTAAGCGATGATACCCCAGTGCAAAACACGTCATCTATCCACCCCAATGTCTGCTGTGACTTGTAGTGATGTTTCAATTTTTTACTATTAAAAGCAACATTTTAAGAATTTCGTGGAAGTGCGGCTGTCCAGTCTTTTTCTCCAAAAGTCCAATGTGAGCTTTTGAACAGAAATTCCGACCGTGTGTGTGCTCCATTGGACTTTTGCAGTCGAATTCCCGCCAACAAAAGATTGAGAGCTGGTTCTCAAATTTTCCAACGGAAAAAAATCCTATTGGAAAATCCGATTGTCTGTAGCAATTCCAACGTGCAAAATTCCGACGCATGCTCGGAAACAATTCAACGCTCGGAAGCATTGAGCTTCATTTTCTCGGCTCGTCGCAGTGTTGTTCTTGACGGAAGAAATTTCAGAGAACTTTTGTGTGACCATGTGAATACAAGCCAGGCTTGAGCTGAATTCTATCGGAAAAAACATCCAAGGTTTATCCGACAAAAAAAACGATCATATGTACGGGGCATAACGTATCCAATTTCTAACAGTCTTTAGGAATATAATGTCATCCTAAAACAATATATAGTTGTATTAGCTTCAGGTTTATTCAAAGATACATTCTGAACATGGTAGTTTTCTCAGAACAATTTTTCTCAGCATATTACCAATACCAATAAAACCTGGGCAAAAGATGAACTGAAATGTTCATTTACTGTGTTAGAAAACATTCAGCCAAGTCACAGTGTGCTAATTCAAGATAAATAAAGCTTTCTGTAAAAAGGCAGTTGTCTCACCAAGACATCTCCAGATGAGCTTGGGCTGTCTATATCTTTCCCAATTTATGTGATCTACCTTGGGGTCCTTTAGAAAGTCTCTAATGCCTCGTTTCCACTGAGCGGATCGGTTCGGTACGGTTTGGTACGGTACGCTTTTTTGGGTGTTTCCATTATGAAAGCATGCCATAAAAGCGAACCGTACCGGACCATTCTGGGTCCTGCTTCACATGTGGGGCCATAGAGAATGGAACGGTTCCATTAGGGCGGGCCTACAAATACATCTCACTGATTGGTGGATGTGCTAGGCTTTTTTTCTAAACCTTGCATGGTCCCGGATGGTCCGATTTGCAGTGGAAATGCTCTGCAGAATGGACCGGACCATTCTAACCCGTTCCATTCTAAGCGACCCGAACCGATCCGCTCAGTGGAAACGAGGCATAAGCTTCCTATTGAAACTTTGTTATTTACAGAATATGGATGTAGCGCACCCCATGTAGGAGCCGCTAGTGAACAGGGATCCCCACCCTGCACAGCCAGGCACACCAAATCTTCACGGTATCCCAGAGTCAAGAAACAGCCCAGTGCTTGTTTTTATGTTTTATTGAGGACATAAACTTGGGTAGGGAATAGCAAAATGATGGGATGCCCACTTGACTTTAAACAACTTCTTCAGTGACAACCACTCTATGTAAAGTCTATATACACTCCTCTCTTTTACTTCAGCAAAAAAGGACACAGACTCAGCTGAACACTTTTAGTAAATCTGACGAAAGAGGCTCCTTAGGTTGTGTAGAGAAAAGTCCAGTGTTCAGCTAAATCCCTGTGGCTACTGATCCCAGCACCACCACTTCAGGCTTTGCCTGGCTGCAGCTGTTTTTCTCACTAGCCCTCTTGGCTATGTCTCACAGTCCTCCCAGACTGTCACACTCACCAGCCACCCGGCTGTCTTTTCCTGAAGATCTACTGGTTGTGGTAGCTGGCTCCTGCTGTCCTCACTCTTTGCTCTTGTGTTTCCTGGACAGGACTCCTCCGTGTGTTGTAAGAGGATTCCTCCAGCACCCGAGCCCCAGAACCGAGGTAACCCCCGACTAGGGGGCTACCCTCAAAAGACAACCTCCTTAGCACTCCATCCCCAGCTTTCACCCAACAGCCCCCTGCTGGCATGACCCTGAGTATTTAAGAGGTACCCTTCCCCTGTCAGACCATTTGGCCGGGGATTGGCTGGGGCCCTCCTCAATACTTCAGGCAGCTCCTCCTAACCTTTCTCCTATTCTTCTGGAAGCTTATCTAAGGTTCCAGCAAGTAGGGGAAGGTACCAGAGGTGTTACCCGATGAGTCATCCAGCCTTCCTGAGTCACTCACCCTGGCCCATATATAGCCCATGCTTGGCTGGCAGCCAAGCCAAACAATTTACCTACACTACAGCTACAATTATGTAAAATACCATTCTAACACACTAGAGGGTGCTACATGTATGTATGTGCATAACTATATATATATCAACTATACATATGTTATTTGTATTTACTTTTATAAATGTTAATTTTGTAAAGATACAATTATACTTACAATTTAGATTTAATTCAGCCCTGAAACGGACCAAAAGACACCCAGTGCTCCTGTGCAATTCAGAATATGGATATATGGAAAGAACCTGCATATGCTGTGAACAAGGCTCTTCACTGACACATGTTAGCAGTTACTTTGTACTTGGTGATTAAAGAATTTGGATGGATTCCAGAGTGCGAGTTCTTTCCATATATCCATATTCCGAGTTTGTGTTGAGTGGGAGTTCGTCTCAATCTGGCACCTGGAGTGAAGTTACCAGTAACCAATATGCATATTTGGAGCTTTTCACAGTTAGAGCGGTGCTACCCTGTGTGCAAACTCCTGTGCAATTTTCTCCATAGAGTGCCGGTCACAATCTTCTGCTTTGTGAATTGAGGAAACCCACTTCCAATTCGCACTAGTGTTAACCCAGCCTCAAGGTACAGTCTATATATTGGGCAGTTCCCTTTACTTCCAGCAGATGGCACTACAACATAATGATAACGAAGACTCATGGTTATAGTCCTCTGGGATTGTCAAATGCAGTCAAAAGAAGGGGTGATATGCAGTAAACTAAAGTAAGCTATCAACAGTTTTGAGCAATCAAAGCAATAAAAGATGAATAATAATTGGGGCAGAGCTGGGGGGAGCAAGGCAGATGTTAAAAATCTTGGGGCCTGGCAGCCCCCCTCCCCAATATATCAAAACAATATTTTCATTATAAATACAAACATAACAGAGAACCTGTGTGAATCAACCCTTTTTAAATAGTTTTAAAAAATATATTAAATATATCATTTTTAAAAAAAGTTTACATTTTTAAAATTATTTTATTTTTATTATTTTATTTTTGCAATTTTTTTTTAATTATTACAATGTTAACATTTTTTTACAATTTATTTGTTTACAGGACAGGGAAGTTGGCAGTGCCACGGGAGGGGGCACAGCACAGTGACAGAGGGGGCACATGGGGGATCAGAAGTAGGCAGAACTGAGAGGGTGATTGGTGCAGGCGAAGTGCAATTACAAGAATAATACCCTGTGTCTCCCCCTGCAGCAGCTGAAATCCGGCGGGAGGGAGAGAAATTGTTTTTCAACAGCTACAGAGAATCGCTGTCACAAACCATGAATCAGACCGAGACAGAAGTAGAGTTAAATCACACGTGTTTAATAATAATAAAAAGATAAACAGAGTAAGCGTAGTCAAAACATAGCCAGAGTTCAGGAACCGGATCGGATAGTCAGCCAAGCCAAATGTCAGAGAGCCAGAGATATACGTAGTAGAACAGAAAGCAGGATCTGGAGCCAGAAGGGACGTCATCCAATCAAGTCTTCTACAGGAACCCAGGAGATAGTCTATGTGATGTTGACCAAGGCAAAGGAAGAGAGCAACTGAGCTGGAAGGCTTAAGTAGGCAGGACTGACGAGCAGGATCATCAACAGGTGAGTCACTGTGGAGAGATAGGAGCTGGCAATTAGCCGACGGCTGAGCGGCCAGCTCAGAGACGGAAGGGCTGAACACAGCCCTGACAGCCACACAGGGCAATGTTTCTGTAGTTGCCCTTCTGCCCGACCACACCAATTACTGCTCCTATAAAGCAATGTCCATAAAGACATGGATGAGCCAGTTTGGGGTGGAGGAACTTGACTGGCCTGCACAGAGTCCTGACTGCAACCACATAGAACATCTTTGGGATGAATTGGAGCGGAGACTGCGAGCCAGGGCTTCTTGTCCAACATCAGTGTGTGACCTCCCAAATGCGCTTCTGGAAGAATGGTCAAACATTCACATAAACACTCCTAAATCTTATGGACAGCCCTCCTAGAAGAGCTGAAGCTGTTATAGCTGCAAAGGGTGGGCCAACTCAATATTAAACCCTACAGATTTAGGCCCCTTTCAGACTGGGGCGGGAGGCGCGGTGGCGGTATAGCGGCGCTATACCGTCGTATTTGCCGCGGGATTGGGCCGCTAGCGGTGCGGTATTAACCCCTGCTAGCGGCTGATAAAGGGTTAATACCGCCCGCAATGCGCCTCTGCAGAGGCGCATTGCGGGCGGTATTGCCGCGGTTTCCCATTGTTTTTCAGGCGGTATAGCAGCGCTATTTTTAGCGTTGTACCGCCTGAAAAACTCCTCAGTGTGAAAGGGGTCTAAGATTGGAATTCCATTAACGTTCAAGTGCGTAAAAAGGCAGGCGTGCCAATACGTTTTATAATATAGTGTATGTATATAGTGCCTTAAAAAGTATTCATACCCCTTGGAATTTTCCACATTTTGTCATGTTACAACCAAAAACTTAATTGTATTTTATTGGGATTTTATGCGACAGACCAACACAAAGTGGAACATAATTGTGAAGTGGAAGGACTATGATAAGTGGTTTTTAAAATGTCCTACATAGAAATATGTGAAAAGTGTGGCGTGCATTTGTATTCAGCCCCCCAGAGCCCCCCTGAGTCAATACTTTGTAGACCCACCTTTCACTGCAATTACAGCTGCAGGTCTTTTTGGGGGAATATCTCTACCAGCTTTGCACATCTAGAGAGTGACATGTTTGCCCATTCTTCTTTGCAAAATAGCTCAAGCTCTGTCAGATTGCGTCTGTGAACAGCAATTTTCAAGTCTTTCAACAGATTCTCAATTGGATTTAGGTCTGGACTTTCCATGACTGGGCCATTCTAACACATGAATATGCTTTGATCTAAACCAGTCTATTGTAACTCTGGCTGTATGTTTTGGGTCCTTGTCCTGCTGGAAGGTGAACCTCCGCCCCAGTCTCAAATCTGTTGCAGGCTCTAACAGATTTTCTTCTAAGATTGCCCTGTATTTGGCTCCATCCGTCTTGCCAGTGCATTTCATATGTTTGTATTTTCAACAACAATTACATAAAAAGTAACTTAAACAAATGAAAGTTTCTCTAAACCAAACTGTGTGTTTGTGTGTTTTTGTGTATCGGAATTGCATACAGACGATCAGAAATTCCGACAGCAAATGTCCGATGGAGCCTACACATTTCCGAAAAATAGCTCACATCGAACATTTGTTGTCGGAATTTCCGATCGTGTGTATGTGGCATTAGAGTGACTACTTTTGGATTTTGACAGTTGTCTTCTTTGACCAGTAGATGGCACCCTTAGGTAACATAATGGAGATGGCTCCTTCTATTTATAACAATAGAGGAAATCTCTGAATTGTGCTATGTTGAGATTTTACACAACATTAAAACCATGTTTTTTTTATTTTTTTTATTACATGTCTTAAAGTAAAAAAAAAAAAGACTTTGCATAAAGTTGAAAATAATTTGAATTCTTGTGGGGTTTTTATTCCTATCTTGGCCTCCCTGGAGACATTTACGCTTTCTGGCCTGGTAAAAAATGATTTCACTAAGTAGGGATTGAGGGAAAATCAGCAACAGAAATTTAAAATCTGACACGGGTTCTAGATTTTTCTCAATCTATTAACCACTTGCTTACTGGGCACATATACCCCCCTCCTGCCCAGGTGAAATTTCAGCTTTCGGCACTGCGTTGCTTTAACTAACAATTGCGCGGTCGTGCGACGTGGCTCCCAAACAAAATTGGCGTCCTTTTCTCCCCACAAATAGAGCTTTATTTTGGTGGTATTTGATCGCCTGTGCGGTTTTTATTCTTTGCGCTATAAACAAAAAAGAGCGACAATTTTGAAAAAAATACAATATTTTTTACTTGTTGCTATGATAAATATCCCAATTTAAAAAAACAAAAACATTTTTTTTTCTCAGTTTAGGCCGATATGTATTCTTCTACATATTTTTGGTAAAAAAAAAAAAATCGCAATAAGCAACTGGTTTGCGCAAAAATTATAGCGCCTACAAAATAAGGGACAGAATTATTATTTTTTATTATTTTTTTTTTACTAGAAATGGCGGCAATCTGCCATTTTTATTGGGACTGCAACGTTATGGCGGACACATCGGACACTTTTGACACATTTTTGCCGCCATTCACATTTATACTGTGATCAGTGTTATAAATATGCACTAATTACTGTATAAATGTGACTGGCATTGAAGGGGTTAACACTAGGGGGTGAGGAAGAGGTTAAATGTGTATACTGCTTAGTGTTCTAACTGTGGGGGAAGGGGGGTGACCGATCTATGTCCCTATGGACAAGGGACACAGATCGGTCTCCTCTCCAGAGACAGCACCGCTGTCTCTGTGTAAAACGGCAATGAGAGATGATCTCATATGTTTACATATGAGATCATCTCTCATTGGCCGCACAGATTGCATCGCAAACGGCCACTCTGATTGGCCGTTTGCGGCGATCTGTGATTGGCTGTGTCCAAGGGACACGGCCAGCACAGCAGTTCCCCGCTGCGCGCTCTGGAGCGCGCGCAGGGAACGCGCAAAGGGGCGGACGTCAATTGATGTCCACTTGGATTTTGGGATCCGCGCTGTAGCCGTCATTTGACTATAGCGCGGGTCCCAAGCGGTTAAAGAAAGCATTCTTTAATGTTGCTGTCAGAAAATCACCCTCACTTCCTATCTGGTAAAACTGTTGTCAGCAGCACAGGAAGTAAGGGAAAGCTTTCTATTGGAGCTTTGGATAGCAGTGACAACCCCCACTGTATCCAAAATTAAGAAAAATATATTGACTGCCATACACGTTAAATAATTGTCTCCGTATATAGCCCCTATGCTCCCCATCTGAATTAACCACTTAAGGACCACCCCACGTACATTTACTGTGGCAGAAAGCCGCCCCTTACGCGAAAACTTGAGCGCCCCTGCTGTTATTGGTGAGAGCCAATCAGCGGGTCTGGTGGCCACACCGGCCGCCGGGAACCCGCGATCTTTCGTAGAGAGGCAGAACAGCGGTCTGCCTATGTAAACCAGGCAGACCATCGTTCTGTCACAGAGCAAGAGAGAGATCTTGTGTTCCTACTAATCAGGAACACAGACGTCTCTCTTCCTCTAGTCAGTCCATCCTCCACACAGTTATAAAGCATTCCCTAGGAGCACACTTAACCCTTTGATCGCCCCTGATGTTAACCCCTTCCCTGCCAGTGACTCTGCATTTTTTAACACTGATCACTGTATTAGTGCCACTGGCTGCCAAAAACTAAGACGTACGCCTGTCGGATCGATCCGAGATGCCGTCGTATCTTGTTTTGTAGATACAAAACAAATATACGACGCAGGAAATTTAAAATTACGCGGCGTATCAATAGATACGCTGGCGTAATTCTTTTGTGGATCTGCCCCGAAGTTTCCAACTTCTCATAAGTGTCCATCAGCAAATTCTCATTGTAACAATCCCAATGTGCAGGATCTGAAAATTTTAAATTGTATATCCAATTATACAGAGGCTGTAGTGCTTTCCGATCATTCCCAATCATTAACAATCAAATATTGGCATAAAAAAAGAAGCGTGAAAACTAAGTGTCATTTCTGTCTGCTGCTTCATTCCTCAGCATGATTCACTTCTGTCATGTTTTTCTGACACCAAGTGAAAAAAGGTGACAGGGGAGGGATCTCCAGCTAATTGACAGCCTCAGTTCTGTTTTTTTTTAAGTGGTTAGAAAAACTTTAATGTATTTTTTTTTTTTTTAGTTTATCTTTAGTTCTGTAGAATTACCGTAAGTGTTTAGTCACAAGATAATCTGGCACCCGTTGGGCTGGTAATTGCCCATCTATGTTTTACTTGAATAGGGGCTCTAGTGTAAGATTATGGCCCTATTTAAGTCTATTGGGAGTAGGGACAGTCAACATTGGAGAAGACAATGGGCCAACGGTGGCCCGTCCATAGAGGGCACACAAGTGTGCCCCCCCCCCCCATCCATGAGTCTGGCCCCTTGATTTACATATCCAATTCCAATGGGGGAGTTTAAAGCACGTGATTAGAGCCAGAGGCTCTAATAGGCTTCAAAAAAGGGTGGGCGGGGCACAGAGCACACATGGAGAGGTAAGTAAGCATCTTGTTATGAGGGGTGCGAGATTAGGTTGGGGGCTAGGTAGGGTGGGTTGTATTTTAGGCATAGTTACACTTTAAATAAGGTACATTTTCTGCACTTTGCTTCCCAAATTTTACGAAAACAGCAGCTGCAGAGAAGCAAGCCATTGGTGGGACTGGGCCAACAGGCATTGCTCTGATTCAAAGTTATAAGGTTAAAATAACAATAAACCTGCGCTTACATACAAAACAATCCACAAGCAGCTGGCACAATATACTGGTAGTAAAAATAACATATAACACAAAAGGGTGCAGCGCTAAAATGTTATCCTAAAGTATTAAAAAGAAAAGTTCATAGTAAGAGGAGTACAGAAAATGTGAATTCCAAACGGTGATAAAGAAATCTTGTGAGGAGTCCTCCACCAATGGGTACACACACACTGCCTCTTACTGTTAGCTGTGGACCACCTAATATAGTGGAAACTTGCGCTTGTTACAAATCTGATCTCTCAGATGTCAAACACCAGGACTCCTTCCACATCAGACAGAGTCCCATATGCAGGGGTTCTGCTAAGTGTAAATGCACACTTAGCATGCGTGAGAAAAAACTTGCATGTACATTAATGATAAAAGTTGCTGACCTCCGTGCGAGGCAACATCAAAAGGGGTTCCTAGTTTCACCCAACATGTTTCGTCATAAGAGCGTCATCAGGGGCATGATTTAAAATGTGTACGAAGCCTGTGTCTGTTCATTCACCATAAATGGGAAGAAGCCAGTGTATGACTGGCATAGTTGTGATTTAAAAATCATCCTTACGTTCCATGATAGTGTTAGCATTGTAACGTGTCTGTTACTGGTGTGTTAAAGTCTCTGCAGAGATAATAAAATCATCATATTTTAAATAAAATATTTAATTACAAGCATGTTGAGAGATCACATGTTTTACCTTGTAAAGAATTTTGACCAAAAAAAACAATGTTGATGCCAAATGGGACAACGAGCATCTAATGATCCCCACATAGTTTAGATCAGTGGTGGTCAACTTACTAGACATAGGAGGCCTCAACTTTGGCTCTGAAATCCCCAAGGGGTCACATATAATATTCAGTATGTCTAGTGCCGCAGAGGATTGTCAGAGACTGTGACACACTTCTGGAGGAGACCGATGATATGCTGCAAGTATAGTTGGTGGCTGGAGAAGTGCTGCAGGAGACTGTAATGTGCAACAAGTGTTAATGTACATGCATTAATCACATTACAACTGACCTAAATTGTGGGAATGTTGTGGCCTATGAAAGATGGAAGATCAAGTGCCTGATGTCAGCTTATCACAAAGAAAAACAACAGAAATGTGGCCAAGTAAGTCCATCCTAGATGCCATGGATCATGTCATGAGACACTGTCAACACTTTGGGCCAGATTCACAAAGAACTTACAGCGGCGTATCTATTGATACGCCGCGTAAGTTCTACGATGCGCCATCGTATCTTTGTTTTGTATCCACAAAACAAGATACGACTGAATGTGGGCTTAGGTGCATATTTACACTGGCCACTAGGTGGCGCTTCCGTTGATTTCCGCGTAGAGTATGCAAATTAGCTAGATACGCCGATTCTCAAACGTACGTCCGCTGGGCGCATTTTTTTCCGTCGTTTATGTAAGGCTTTTTTCGGCGTAACGTTACGCAATGTTAGGTATGGACGTCGGAACAGCGTAGAATTTTCCGTCGTTTCGTTGTTTGCGTAAAACGTTCGCGAATAGGGCTTTGCGTAAATTACGTTCACATCGAAAGCATTGACTATTTGCGACGTGATTTTGAGCATGCGCACTGGCATACCCCCACGGACGGCGCATGCGCCGTTCAAAATAAAATGTCATTTACGTGGGGTCATACCAGATTACCATACAACACGCCCACTCCAAGCCTGCTTTGAATTACGCGGGCTTACGCCGGCAGATTTACGTTACGCCGGCCCGCATATGGGAGCAAGTTCTTGGTGGATACCCTAGGAGCCACTCTTATTTACAGCGGCGTAGCACATATGAGATGCGCTACGCCCGCCTAAATATACTCCTGTTTTTGTGGATCCGGCCCTTTCTCTCCTGATGGGTTGCACCGCCACCCTTCTAAATATTGTGAAAAGCTGTACCTGTTATTGATTTTTGTGAAAATAAGATAAAGCCATCCCAAATGAATGCTTTGTCTCCCAAGAGTGTCTCACCCAGGGCTGGATAGGAGGTCCTAAAGACGCATGAATATCCCCAGATCTTGGGAGATTTTTCAAGTAAGCTTACATTAAATTGTCAAAAAAAACTGTTGTTCATATTGATATTACAATGCCGGTGTTATTAAATGAAAGTGTATGCTGTGACCATAGATTTCCTTTAGCAGCCAGTCAGGACTTTCTCAAGTGATCATTTATGTTTAAGGGATAGATTCAGGTAGAATGGCTTATTTTTGTGCGGGCGTAGCGTATCTCAGATACGCTATGCCACTGTAACTTAGTGAGGCAGGTTCTGTATTCACCACGAACCTGCGCCCTAAGTTACGGCGGTGTAGCGTAAATCTGCCGGCGTAATCGCGCCTAATTCAAATTGTAAAGAGGTGGGCGTGTTTTATGTAAATAAAACATGACCCCGTGTAAATGACGTTTTTGACTAACGGCGCATGCGATGTCCATGAATGTAACCCAGTGCGCATGCTCCAAATTAACCCGCAAAAAGCCAATGCTTTCGACGTGAACGTAAATTACGCAAAGCCCTATTCGCAAACAAGTTACGCAAACGACGTATAATTTTCAAAATTCGACGCGGAAACGACGTCCATACTTAACATAGGATACGCCTCATATAGCAGGGGTAACTTTACGCCTGAAAAAGCCTAACGTAAACGATGTAAAAAAATGCGCAGGGCGGACGTACGTTTCTGAATCGGCGTATCTACCTAATTTGCATATTCCTCGCGTAAATATACGGAAGCGCCACCTAGCGGCCAGCGTAAAATTGCAACTAAGATACGACGGCGTAAGAGACTTACGCCGGTCGGATCTTAGTCAAATCTATGCAATTCTAAGAATCAGGCGCATAGATACGATGCCGCAAACTCAGAAATACGACGGCGATTCATACCTGAATCTACCCCAGAGTCTATAGAAAATGGTGGAAGTAGATTGCTATAGACACCTCTGGTGCCTGCATATCAGTAGGAAAGCAAGTGATCAGATAAGCCTCAGCTGAGATCACCTGTAGGAAAAATGGGCAGATCTGGAGGCTGAGATCTTCTGTGTATGGGAGCCTCTACAAGTGTGAATGCACCCTGCCGGCGATTACATGTGGGAACCCCAGCGGGGGTTCTCATGATTTGCTGAGAGTAGGCAGCCCCCTTGATAGCAATGGAAGGCTGACGGCTCTCACAACTAATCGCGCCCATTCACAATGTAATCGTTCATGCTGCTAACACATGCAAGTGATCGGCTCTATAATCACTTCACCTACCACTGATCTCTGCAGTATTGTAAGTAAACTGCTAGCTGAAGATCCTGCAGAATCTGACAGTTCTTGGAATGGTGATTTCCATGTCTCTTCCTTCATTATTATCATAATGCATTAGTTGTTGTAATTTAAAGTGTAACTCATTTCTGTTTTAAATTGCGAGTAAACAAAGTATTTTTTCAGTGCAGTACAGTGTAGACGAGGGATTTGTACCAGAATAAATAGCTAGAAGGGATAGTTGAACCATGGTTTATGGAGTTTATAGGCACAACCAAACAGAGTACAATTAAAATACAAAACTTTATTAATGCACAAAAAAAAATGCTTAAAAACATTTAAAAACAACATAGCATTCTGCAGCCTTAAAGTATAAAGGGTGGCGGCCCACTTCTGATCACCGAACATGAAATTACAGATTCAGGCCCAGGTTCACAAAGCACTTACGCCAACGTATCTCCAGATACCCTGCGGAAGTGCATATATGCGCCGTCGTATCTATGCGCCGTGCCCACAAACTAAGATACGCCTAAAAACAGGCTTCATCCGACCGACGTAACTTGCCTACGCCGGCGTATCATGGGTGCACATTTATGCTGGATGCATGTGGCTCTCCCATTGATTTTCTATTCAAATATGGAAATGAGGGAGATACGTCGATTCATGAACGTACGTGCACCCGGCGCATGCTATACGTGGTTTGTGTAAGTTCTACGCCCGGCGTAAAGTTATTCCCCATAATGGAGGTCTAACCCAGCAGCAGACATGCAAAGGTCTGCACCAGGGAACTCAAGCCGTCATATTTTACGTCGTTTACATTGGACATGAATATGGCTGGGCGTAAGTTACGTTCACGCCGTAGGCAGTGATCCGTCGTATCTTAGGCAGTTGTTCCAACGTGATTCTGAGCAGGCGCAGAAGGATGCGTCCACGTCCCGGCGCATGCGCAGTTGGCGAAAAGTAACTGTCTGGCGCTCGGCCCATCATTTGCATGGGGTCACGCCTCATTAGCATGGCTCTCGCCCACTTCCACTTACGCCGACTTACAACTTGGAAACCCAGCGCAGATTTGGCAGCACTGGCTTTGTGAATCCAGTGCTTGCCTCTATGCGCTGCGTCGGCATAGCGTAAAGAAGATACGCTACGGCGGCATAAATATGCGCCGCTGTTTGTGAATCCGGGCTTTAAAATCTAAATAGCAGAGGATTCCACCACTCCTTGAGGCCCTTGTAAAGGAGTGGTGGAACCCTCTACTATTTAAATTATTTGGATTTTCAATCTGTAACATCATATGTTGGGTGATCAGATTTTGGCCACCACCCCTTATGCCCCGTACACACCATCACTTTATGTGATGAAAAAAAACGACACTTTCTGTGAAGTAAAAAACGACGTTTTTGAAACTTCAATTTTCAAAGACGAAGTTGCCTACACACCATCGTTTTCTCACAATGATCTTGCAAAGTGAGGTTACGTTCCACCACGTTTTACCATTGAAGCTTGCTTCTGGGCATGCGTGGATGAAAAAACGTCTTAGAAAACGACGTTTTTTGCTACACACGGTCAATTTCTGTGAAGTAAAAAGTGCACTTTTGAAAAACGACACATAAAATTGAAGCATGCTTCAATTTTTTTTGGTCGTTTTTTACAAGACATAAAACGACGTTTTCCCCCACACACGGTCAATTAAAGTGACGTTTTTAAAAACGTCATTTTTTTTCATCACATAAAGTGATGGTGTGTACGCGGCATTATACTTTAAAGGGTCACTAAAGGAAAATTAGCTTCCTTTACCTTACTGCAGTCCTGGTTTCATGTCCTCATTGTTCTTTTTTGCTTTGATGTTGCTGTAATTCCTCTCTGTTCTGGACACTTCCTGGTTGTCTGTTTCCTAAACACCACAGTACTGGGAAATTTCTCACTGTGGTCACTAATCAAAGAGGTGTGTCTAAAACCCCTCAGCACCAATCCAGTTTTGTTTTACAAGCCATCACTGCCCTCTATTGGCTCTCTGGCTCTGTACATCAGAGAACCAGTAAACAACAGCAAAAACGAAACTAAACTGCAGGTACATTATATGATTGGTTTTTATCTATTTTAATCATTTTTAAAAGGAATCAGTTAACTATTATGTCTCTGTACCCTGTAAACAGTCATTTCAGCTAAAAAAAATGTTTTCCTGTTGTGACCCTTTAAGGATGAAGAATGCTACTTTGTTTTTTTTAAATGTTTTTAAGCCTTTTGCACATTAATAAAGTTTTATATTTGAATTGTATTCTGGTTGTGTATACAGATGTGGCACAATTCTTTTATTGGGATTAGTGAATGTCCACACTACCACCCAGTGGTCCATTGTTTATCTATCTGTTCTCAATCTGTACCAGAATAATGCAACTTCATCATGCTATTGCAGGAATTAGGAGGTTTGGAAAGAATGGACTTTCTAGGCATGTTTGAAAACAATATTACAAAAATATTTTTTATTTATAACAAATATATGGACAAACAATTATAAAAACATATACCTTTTGTGAATGTAAAAATTTCTCAACGGCCCACCATCTATACAGAGTCCTTGCAGGCTCAATGGATACAAATGGTCAGCCTGAGAAATCCTAAGTATGGCAATTGCCCCAATACAGTAGCATACAAGGTAACCTGAATAGGTACAATCCTATGGTAGTTATTAATGGGTAGGAACAGCCAGCTCAGGACCTGCTTTTCAAGGTACAAAAAACGTGCTAGACTAGTTTTGCGCTGAAATATGTGCTTCTTCTGGACCAAAATCAATACATAATAAAACAAGGTTTGCTGTCAGTGAGAGAGAACAGTTAATTGGACACTGGTGAACTCCACTTCCGGTTCTCCATTTCGGGTTTCCAGAACGTCAGTGATTGCTTTCTAATTCCATTTCCAGCTTGCAACATATATATATATATATATAAACTCTTGTATATGTGGCCACACCTCTGATGATGTCTGGTTACAACGAAACTCAGTGTGAGGAGTTAGGTGCCGGTGCCAAACTCGACAGCTGGCCACCACACTGGATGGAAACATTGCTCGTTTTTACTGGATTGAAATGCGCCTTTTACTGCGTTGTTTGTGAGTATTCTTGCCTTTGCTGTAATTCTTAATAAATGTACTTGTCAGTAATACTGCGCAATTCAGTTTTTTATACCTATTTACATGTTGTTCTGATCTGATGAGAGTTTGTCTAAGGAGGATCCTATTGGTGTTCATGCAATCTCCCCATGTGTATGGTGAAGTCTAATGTCCTGTACACAGGATCGCAATTTCCTATGGCCTAAAATCCGATGGAATTTTCCATCGTAATTCCGTTCAAGCTGTCTTGCATACACACTGTCAGACCAAATTCCGACCGTCCAAAACGCGGTGACGTAAAACACTACGACGAGACCTGAAAAATTAAGTTCAATGCTTCCGAGTATGCGTTGACTTGATTCTGAGCACATCGGAAAAAAGAAAACATGTTCTATTTCTAAACACCGATGGAAAAAAGTCTGATGGGGCCCACACACGATCGAAATTTCCGATGAATTTTTTTTCGATCATGTGTATGCTGCTTTAATGGAGGATTTGCAAGTGTGTTTGACTGCTTTTGATGAAGTAGTCCACTCATTCGAGTAATGCCGCGTACAGACGGTCGTTTTTTGTGATGAAAAAAAAACGTAGTTTTTAAAAACGTCATTTAAAATGACCGTGTGTGGGGAAAATGTTGTTTTATGTCTTCTGAAAAAACAACACTCCATTCGCAAGCTCTGCCATATGTGTGCATCAGGATATGGTGGACCTGTGGGTTCTGGCATCAATGCCACACAAACAAAAGTAGGTAAAAGCATGTCTCTTAAATCAGTGTGCAGTCCAGACATCTGTGGTGATGGAAGACAGAGCACAGCTCCTTCTGTGCCTGCTATACCAGAGTCGTTGCAGCCAGGCACTATAGGCAGAGGAACTGCCGCTGCGGGACATAGCAGACACCGGCAGGACCTGGCAGTGTCAGCACATCATCCAGCAGTGTCTTCTGTCCCACTTATGTGGGAGTTCACTAAATGTACAGTGCCTTTAAAAAGTATTCATACCCCTTGACATTTTCTATATTTTTTTTATCAACAAAAAATGTTTTTTAAGTGGCACATAATTGTGAAGTGGAAGGAAAATGATAAATGGTTTTTCATATTTTTTTACAAATATGAAATGTGAAAAGTGTGGCGTGCATTTGTATTCAGCCCAGAGTCAGAGTCAGAGCTTTGTAGAACACCTTTTGCTGCAGTTACAGCTGCAAGTCTTTTAGGGGATGTTCTTTACCAGCTTTGCACATCTAGAGTGATATTTTTGCCCATTCCTCTTTGCAGAATAGCTCAAGCTCTGTCAGATTGGATGGAGAGTGTCTGTGAACAGCAATTTTGAAGTCTTGCCACAGATTCTCAATTGGATTTAGGTCTGGACTTTGGGCCATTCTAACATATGAATATACTTTGATCCAATCCATTCCATCCATTGTAGCTCTGGCTGTATGTCCTGCTGGAAGATGAACCTCTGCCCCAGTCTCAAGTCTTTTGGAGACTCTAAGGCTCCATTCACACTAATGCTTTTTTTTTATGCATTTTGCAGCAATGCAAGGACATTTTTTAACATGGTTTCCTATGGAACATGTTCACATCAATGCTTTTTTGTGCCTCTGCGTTTTTGGAAAGGGTCAGGGACTTTTTTTTCCAGCAAAAAGCAGCGTTTTTCATGCAATAGAATTCAATGGACCTGCATCCAAAACGCATTTTGCCGCGCTTTGGTTTTTTTTTCCAACCTGTTTATAGCTGGTTGTTAAAGGAAATGTAAAAAAAGAAAAATTACTGGCTAAAAAACAAAAAAAAAAAGTCGCAAACCGCAAATCGCGGTAAAAACGCACGTCAAAAAATGCAGCAAGCACCGCAAAAACTCTCAAAAGCAACATGCATAGGTGTGAATCGAGCCTAAGGCCGCTTACACACGATCGGTCAAAACCGATGAAAACGGACTAAAGGACCGTTTTATCAGTCCAAACCGATCGGGTGTGGGCCCCATTGGTCAATTATCCTTCAGTCAAAAAAAAGAGAACTTGCTTTAAAATTTAACCGATGGACGCCTAACCGATAGGTCAAAACCGATCGTTAGTATGCAAAAGCATCGGTCAAAAGGCTGCGCATGCTCAGAATCAAGTCGACGCATGCTTGGAAGCATTGAACTTCGTTTTTTTCAGCACGTCGTGTGTTTTACGTCACCGCGTTCTGACACGATCAGTTTTTTAACCGATGGTGTGTAAGCACATCAGACCATCAGTCAGCTTAATCGGTTAACCGATGAAACAGTCCTTCAGTCCGTTTTCATCAGTTTTGACCGATCGTGTGTACGCGGCCTAACAGGTTTTCTTCTAAGATTGCCCTGTATTTGGCTCCATCCATCAACTCTGACCAACTTCCTTCCCTGCTGAAGAAAAGAATCCCCCACAATATGATGCTGCCACCACCATGTTTCCTGGTGGGAATGGTGTGTTCAGAGTGCAGTGTTAATTGTTTGCCGCACATAGCGTTTTGCTTTTAGGCCAAAAAGTAAAATTTTTATCTCATCTGACCAGAGCATCTTCTTTCACGTTGTTTGCTGTGTCTCTCCAAAAAGCGCTGCTTGCAGGACTTTATTTGATGCCCTGCCAGCGCAGCGCCTCAGTGTGAAAGCACTCAGGCTTTCACATTGGGATTGCGGATGCAGCTTCTTTCAGGCGCTTTACGGGCACTTTTTCTAACGCCAAAGCACCTGAGAAACGCCCCAGTGTGAAAGGGGTCTAAAGCTTAGACAATATAACCTGGAAGCTGAATGGTTTCTATGTTGCACCAGATTTTGCACTCAGTTTCAGTAAATAACCCCCTAAATGTGGAAAATTTCAAGGGGTATGAATATATTTTCAAGGCACTGTATTCGTTTCTATTTAAAGGCACATTGCAATTGTTTATGATACCCATTATCAGCAAAAAGCACTGCCTTTATATGCTGTTATCTGTTTATTATTTTTGTTTTTAAATAATAGTGAGCTGTCCCATAGTATTATTTTTTGAGCGTTTGAGCACTTTAAGCCCAGTATTTTTGTTTACTATGATAATGTTTCAGCAAAATAAACATAATTCATTTATGGTTTACGTTTAGGCAAAATTGTTAGCAGTATTTTAAAACCTATGGGGTAGATCCACAAAAGGATTACGTCGGATCACAACGTATTTGCATAGAACACGCCCCCATCACTCCCATTTGAAATTGCGCGCCCTTACGCTGCAATAGATTCACTACGCCGATGTAACTTACCGCGCGGATTCTTTGAGAATTCACAAGAAGAAAAAGTAAGTTATAGCGGCGTAGTGTATCTTAGATACGCTACGCCTGCCTAAAGATAGGCAGATCTTTGTGGATCTGCCCCAATATATAAAAGCTTAAGTTAGTCCAAACAATACATTTTATGATTGCCATAAATACTGCGCTCCATGATTTTTGTCTGTCAATAAAACTTAACACATGGTGGTCAGACATGGAAACTCAAGTTGTCTATGCATTGTCCATGCATGGACAGATGTCCCACTAGGAACAACCAGTGGTAAGAAAGCTATCCATGCCTGTTTATATGTACTACTATTACTCACTAAAATGTTTATCACCTACATGGCTAATTTGAAGATGTTCTGCATTATGGCCCGTACACACGATCCGAATATCGTATGAAAAATGTAGTCCGAGGAAGAAACGTACAATAATCGGATCAAGAGCCGATCATGACAGTTCATCCGATATTATTTTATCGGACATGCACGGACATTTTTCTCATACAATACCAGATCGTACGATTTTCGTTTAGTCAGTACAGTTGTCGTCCTAAAATACAATACAAATACATTACAACACATGACATCACTTCCGATTTTTTTTTTTCTGTCGTACAAGAATTTTCGTGAGTTTTCTACTTGCGACTATTAAGCGAAAAAAGTCATACGATCTGTCATACGATATTCGGATCACGTGTACGGGGCATTCGAAGGCACATTTCATTTGTGCACACCCCAGGAAACAACGAGAGAAGAGATAAACATTTTCATACAAATGCAGTATTAATTTCCTGAGGTTATATGTTTTACACATTTTCAAGTCATGTGAATATGTTGATATAAACTGCTGTTGGAGACAACTGCTCAAGTTACCCTCAAATATCTTATATAAAACAGTACCCCCAGTAAATGTACTTCGGACTTTAAGGGCAACTAGTAATCAGTAACTAGTAAACTTCAACGATGCTCCTGTTTTCTCTGTTGTTGTGATTTGATTCTAATCTGTATTATGTTTTATTATAGAATGTTGTATGGTTAAGATACTTTGTATGGAATGCCCCTGAAGAAAAGGACTCTTCATCAGTCCTGAAACGCGTTGGAATTATTACTAAGAAAATTATACCTACATGATCCAAGTCTGGTGTTGTTTTTATGTTGTTTGACATATGGTAATGTATGCACCACACTTTTATTAATAAAATTGCTATTTTTCTAAACCTTGCTGATTACTAGTTGCCCTTAAAGTCCCAAAGTACATTTGGGGGGTACTGTTTTTTACATGATCCTTGAACTGGGATGTTGACAACCCCTGTGTCTACTTGGGTGGATTTTCACATAAATCAAAGATCTTATAGTAAGCATCCCCAATCCTGGCAAACCTGATTGGAAAATAAAAAAAATCCTACATTGTCATATAGAGCACTGAATAATATGTTTCTCTGCTGATTGTTTGTTCCATTATCAGTACAGACTTCCCTGCAAGACTAATAACATGTTCATACATACACCATGTATATTTACAGACTATATACTGTTATTAAAAGGCAAACCAGGCCTTTTTTTTATTCATTCTGCACTTGCACTTGTTGGAGGACTATTTACATGCATTGGGATTGATTTAAACCTGAAGAGTGCAAAATCTGGTGCAGCTGTGCATGGTAACCAATCAGCTTCTATGTTCAGCTTGTTCTACTAAGCTTTGACAATAAAACCTGGGGCCAGATTCATGTAGATTTGCAGCGGCGTATGGTATCCCGTTTACATTACGCCGCCGCAAGTTTCCAGCATAAGTGCTTGATTCACAAAGCACTTGCGTGTAAACTTTCGGCGGCGTAGCGTAAAGCTGTCTGGCGCAAGCCTGCCTAATTCAAATGGGGCGTGTACCATTTAAATTAGGCGCGTTCCCGCGCTGAACATTCTGCGCATGCTCCATTTGGAAATTTCCCGCCGTGCTTTGCGTGAAATTACGGCCCCCCAACATGTTTTTTGAACGGCGACGTGCGTAACGTACTTTCGTATTCCCGGACGTCTTACGCAAAAAAATAAATTAATTAAAATTCGACGCGGGAACGACGGCCATACTTTAACATGGATGGTGTAATTTTACACCATCTAAATAGCACACTTAACTTTATGACGGGAAAAACCGACGTAAGAGAATGCGACGAACGTGCGTACCTTCGTGGATCGCCGTAAACAGCTAATTTGCATACCTGACGCTGGAAAACGATGCAAACTCCACCCAGCGGCCGCCGGAGAATTACACCTACGATCCGAAGGCGTACGAAGCCGTACGCCTGTCGGATCTATGCCAAAAGCCGTCGTATCTTGGTTTAAGGATTCCAAATGAAGATACGACACAGCAAATTTGAAAATACGCCGGCGTATCAGTAGATACGCCGGCGTATTTCTGCTGTGAATCTGGCCCTGGTTCCCATTGGCATGCGATTTGACATGTCAAATTGCATGCCAAATCGGTAGCAATTGCCGGTAATGGCAGTGTCCGAATCGGTGCTATGCCACACCAATTGCCAAAGTAGTTTCAGTACTACTTTTGGCAATTTGGGGGTGCGATTTCCATTGACATTTGTGCAGAAACCTGCACAGATGTCTCTAAAATCGCCCCCAAAGTCGTGACTGACATGAGGAAATGAAATTGTGCGAGTTCAGCTGAACATTTCATTCTCGCAGTCAGTGTGAGGCTAAAACCTGGAAGCCGATTGATTTCTATGCAGAGCTGAATCAGATTTCGCACTTTTCAGTTTTAGAAAATCAACCCCATTGAGTTTTATTGGGTGTATATGGCCTACAGTTTGAGCAGAGGTTTACATAAAGTTATCAATTATGACAGCAGCAGTTGTTTGAAGAATGCTGAAAACTTCATAGAAATTGAAAAGGAAGCACTGGAAGTAGCAACAAGGTGATGATACTGGGATGTCCAGCCTTTCATTTGAATGCAAATGCATTTGGGGGCCAGGCAGTTATCTCTGACATCAGACAGGGCCTTAGTAAACTGTTACTGCCAGCACCTGGTCACACCATTGTTAGTCATTAGTAGCAATGAGACTCCACAGCTAGCAGGGGTCATTTATGGATAGACTGAAGGAGTGAAGCAAGAAGCAAGGGTCATTTTAAGAGGACTATACAGCTAATGATGACCACGTAGGAACTGATACAACTATGAACGTCGCATATCCTGGGAGTAAATCCGGTAACATGTACCCACTTTCTGTAAGGCCAACAAATAACAACCATGGAGGGCAGAATTATGTGTCCAGTCAGCCATACTTTAACTATGTGGCTTATCATCATGTACCAACCATGGATAACCAAGTGCAGTCCTGTGGAGTCTGGGGATCACAGTATGGATCACCTCGGGAAGACTGGAGCACTTACTCTGCTTCACCATCCAGCGCAAATACCATACAGACCTCTGACTTATCACCCAGCCAATTTCCTTACAATTCTCCTGGCTATAATTCTCCACATCCTTCTGGACTTGGGATTATGCATACAGCTGAAGGAAATCATACAGCTGCACACTCGCCCAGTGGTCAAAGTCAAAACTCTTATGAATGGATGAGAAAAACAGCACAATCTACATCTACAGGTATGTGAAAGAAGTTACATTAATTATATCAATACTTCTTGAAAACATTCTTTCTCTGTTTACATAATTTACATTTTGGTTTACTGTCATACAGAATAGAAATTAATTTTTTTCGTTATGATTTATGTGATAGTCAGTGTCAGAATGGAAATTTTTTTTGGGGACAGCATATTCCAGACTCACTCAAGTTTCCTAGAGCATTAATAATGACATAAAAATGTTTTACCTTTTTAGAAAGCAGGTTTCAAAACACCTGCATCTATCATACTTAGAAAATTTCGTTTTCAAATAGCAAAATTCACTAATCTTTGCACTAAAAACAATAGTGCCTCATAGTTGGCATATTCATTCATTGATGAAGTACATATACAGTATGTGAAATTGAAGTAATTCTCTGAAAACTTACAGATTAGATGGTGGTGTTTTTTTTTCTTTTTTTTTTTTTGCAAAAACTCAAGCCCAGTTAAGAACACAGAGGAGGGATGTACAGATAACCACCCTGATATAAATATACATCTATCCTTTCTAGTAAAATAAATGAATAATAACATACGCTCAGCTATCTGTGTTGTCATCAAAGATCTGTTGTGTTTGAACCCCCCCCCCCCCAAAAAAAAAGATTTAATACTTACTCAAGTTCAACTGTTTTACCAAATAAATGTAATGCCATTAAGAAAAATTGTTTATTGGACTTATTTTTTAAATTGAATTTACAATATAAAAGTCCTATATTTTATGCTTTTCTTTAACAGTTTTAAATGTCTACATTTTGTCTGAGATTTACACACACACATCTTTCAAAATCTGACATTTTAACTTGCAGGTGGTTTTAAACTGTCCACAAATCGACGCAAACATATCGCATTGCATTAACAACTCCCCATTTATTGCACTAAGATTAAGAAGGATCAGTCATGTATAAGCCAGCATGCAGGTAACTAACAGTTGAACATAGTAGGCTATAGAAAAGCTGTACTGTCATGCACTGTGAATCAAACTGTAGCAGTAGGTTGTTCACATGTGCTGTACAATTATTGTACAAAAACTAATTAACAGCAGTAACATACTGTAGTAAAGTGCCTTGTTTATTGTAGGGTGTAACAAGTTTAATAGATCTATAAAAGCTGTCAAACTAATATGAGGTTGGTAACGATTCTTTAAATTAAACCGTCTTATTTACAGGGAGATTAACAAAAACATTAACTGCAATCATTTATAGGGTATATGAACAGTAACGTTTTAGCGACAGAGATTAGGAAAGTAATTTTTTGTAACATAAAGCCATACGCTTTAAAATCATGAAAATTAGCCCTAATCCTCCTTTGCTCTTTTTTTTTTTGCTAGCATTCCAACCATCTGAATTATTTATTAATGCTTCCCAGAATAATTGCAGGAGGGGGAAAAAATGCAATTATAGGTACAATTTGCGCCCGCCCGCTTTTTTTCTTTTTTTTCTGGATACGGAGTCTGCAACTGATATTCTTGTTTGGCCTAAATGGTTGAGGCCCCGTACACACGGCCGAGGAACTCGACGTGCCAAGCACGTCGAGTTCCTCGTCGAGTTCTCGTCGAGTTCTCCCATAGAACAACGAGAAAATAGAGAACATGTTCTCTATTTTCTCGACGAGCTCCTCGGCGGCTCCATCGAGGCAAAACTGTACAGACGACAGAGTTTCTCGGCAGAATCCGGGTTTTGACCGAGTTTCTCGGTGAATTCTGCCGAGAAACTCTGTCGTGTGTACGGGGCCTCAGAGTCAGGCTTTATTGGCAGAAGTAGTACTGAAGTGTACTCTGGCAATAGGTTGATCAGGCATATAAGTATTCAATCATCTTGACTGGCTGAGGCTGATCTAAGGACCTTTAAGGCCGCGTACACACGGTCGATCCATCCGATGAGAATGGTCCGACGGACCGTTTTCATCGGTTCACCGCTGAAGCAGACCGATGGTCTGATGTGCGTACACACCATCAGTTCAAAACCCGACCGGGTCAGAACGCGGTGACGTAAAACACACAACGTGCTGAAAAAAAGCATGCGTCGACTTGATTCTGAGCATGAGCGGGTTTTGAACCGATGCTTTTGTGTACTAACCATCGGTTTTGACCGATGGTCAGCCGTCCATCGGTTCGATTTTAAAGCAAGTTCTATCATTTTTGTCCGAAGGACAACAGACCGATGGACCGTACACATGGTCGGTTTGGACCTATGAAACTGGACTTCAGGCCGTTTTCATCGGTTTGGACCGACTGTGTGTACGCGGCCTAATATAGTACTGGAAGGGTTATAGGAACATGCCTGCCTGCCTTATGGCCAGTATGGCAGCAGCACTATTTAACCAATGCTTGGATTTTACCCCAGTCTAGTAGTCTGTGAATGCCAAACTAGTATAAACATACAAATTAAATAGTGTCTATTGCAATGCATCTGTGTTTCTAGCATCTCATCAAGTTCATGGAACGATGCAATTCGAATTTTTCTATTGAATAAATAATTAACACATTTTAGGACACAAAAAATGAAACTTTTTACGTTAGATACTGCAACATAAATTTGCTGACTGAATTTAGTCCGCCTGTGACACTAAAATGTCTTTCCACAGCTGCAAGTAGGTGCTCTGCAGTTAAAATACTATATTGCTCCACAGAACCATGTTTTTTTTTGCAATTGCCCATTACCCCTGATCTGTACAGACGAAGGCTGGGCCATACATTATACAATTTTTCTTTAGATTTACCTTTATTACAGCTGGTGTATTTTTACATCCAAATACAACAGTGGCACAGCCTGAGAAGATGTATTTAATCCATCTGTTTAGGCTGTGTACTAGAGATCTAGGCACATAGAATGACACATGAATTTATTCTGCTTGCATTTTTACTATCTGTAACATTGAGCCCTCTCTCTGACACCACATCCCAATGTTACACATCCCATTATAGTGGAATTTTTAAGGTGTCACGTATAAGAAAGTTTAGTATATTTTTAAAAAATATATAGTATTTTATTTAACAAAATGATGACAAATGAAAGAAAATATTTTAATGGAAATATATTTTCACTTTCTGTACATGGGACACCTTTAGGTGTTTGCATTTATTAAATGCAGCAGATAAAGGAATGTTAAAGACTGACATTTGTTATTATATTAAATGCTTGATAATTGATATTTTACATGTCAATAATTATACATTTCAATGGACCAGTAATTGGCAGTAAATAACTCTGGGATATATAATATATATTTAATCCCACATAATTTTCGGTTAACTTTTAAATAGAAAAATGACATTGAAAGCATGTTTCATTAGGCCCTTTCGGTCATGTTAAAGGTAGCAAGGCCTTTATTCACACCTCTATTGCTTTCGCTTTGATATGCAGCTTTGTATTCCCATAGTCCCTTTTCTCCTGGGGTTATACAGCCGGAAAGGGTGCTGATTTTCACAACTTATAAAAGAAACCATGGGCTTTTATTGCACTAGGAAGAGTTTTATGATCATCGTGTCTTTTAATGATGTATGGCTTTCCTCCTAGCAAATCAAGGGTATAATTAGAAATAGCAAGCAAATTTGAAGCATGTTCGCCACTTATAATATATATGTTAATCAAAATAGCTTTAAATATTGTATTTACACGCCCCAATTTCCAAGTTTTACAGACGCACATCTGGAAAAGTCATAAAGTTGGGGGATGAGCATGGGAACAAGTGACCCAAAACACATTGGTTCTTACTCTACAATGGACACTACTATACAAAGAGTATTACAAAAGCACAACAGGTTTTTGGAATGATACAAAAGGAATCTAACTACCAACATCATTGGGAAGGTGCAATAAACAAACACTGAGCAATTGACCCCTCTAAAAGGATATTTCCCACAGGGCAGAAGTCTTTTTTGCAAACCGTATTTGGAAGCACATCTACAGAATAAAAACACCACAAATGTGTTCAAGAATATAATTAGACAGATATATTATTTACTACACATATAGTAAGAAGGCACACTGATGGGGCATTTCTTAGTAAATATTTTTTTTTAATTGATATTATTATAATAATTCAGGATTTATAAAACGTCAACAGTTTGGTACAAGAGAAATCAGAGGACCCTGCTTGTTAGAGTTTACTATTATTATTTAGGATTTATATAGTGGCAATACTTTGCACAGCACTTTAATAAAGGGAGAAAGTACAGTTACTTTCAAGTAAATACAAGAGGGTTAAGTCTTGTACACACTGCTAGAATTATTATTATTTTTATTCAACCCAGCTGGCTGAGTGTAAAAGAGAAACTGCAGAGTTTGTTGTACTAACTGTGATGTTAGTACAGCAATTTCCCCACTGAGCTATTGTGTCCTGACAGGGGGACTGCAACCCCCCCACCCCCGGCAAGAACACACCGGTCAGCGCTCACAGCCAATGACTTTGAGCGCTGATTTATGCCGATTGGCAGCATGCCTGTACGACAGAAGCCAGACATTTACTGTTTGACAGGCTGCTGTACACATGGGCTAAATGTACCAACCAATATCCGGCCCTTGTGTACCAGGCTTTAGAAAAGTCTTGGTTGTGAGAGCTTTCTATCTAAAAAGGAAGAGGAGGTAAGAACCATGAGATTTGCATATTTTGGCACAAACAAGTAATTTATATTTGTATAATTTATTTGATACTAATTACTCATGTAGCACCTAAATGCCTGTCCTCCATTAGCAAATGCATGTTTAAACCTAAATAAATACATTTGTAGTAAAGGAAATATAGGGGTGGCCATTGCTGAACTCCTGGCTATTTGTTGCTAGATCAGGTGATGACCTTATGTCTACGGGAACCCCATTACTACTGCCACCCAGAAGAAATACTCAATCAGACAAGCTGGAAGTGACTAGGACTAGAGGAAATTCCTGCTTTACCACCTTCTCATAACCATGGAGCAATACTGTGAGGTTAATCAGGATGGGCATGCAGGTTTATGTCCCTCTAGAAAGTTTTTATTTATTTTTCTTGACTACATTTAGATCATGATTGCATGCCTGACTGCTTGCCTACGTCTGTATCAGGAGTGTAACTTCAGTCTTAAAGGACTTGGTACCGAGATAAAATCATTACAATAACATTATGATCACTCTGGCCTCAATTATATCATCATGCTTACACAGTGAGAGTCTCAACATTGTACCTGTACATAGCAGGTGATCTTTTGAAAGAACAGGAAAAATGTGTAGAAAATGTCGGATTAATTTTCGGTAATATATTGGGCCTTGCATAACCTCAGGTTCATAGTTATCAGATGATGATTGTCGTATCTAGTTGTTTTTCAACCAGAATGGGCAACTAATGTCATTTGTACAATCAGATGTTTACTGGGTTGAATTACTAAAGGCAAATAGACTGTTCACTTTAAGGACACTTTCACTTTGCTAATTTTTTCCTTAGCTAAGGCCTGGTTCACATCTATTATATTTTATTTATTTATTTTTGTGCATTTTCAAGTTTTGCAGATGAACACTACTGTTCATTTAACATGGTTTCCTATGGGTCATGTTCACATCTGTGCATTCTCTGGAAAGGGCCAGGGATTTTGTTCTGATTTGTGGTTCCATAGACTTCAATGGATCAAAACTGTGTATATGAAAAACGCAAACTGCAACCTGCAATCAGGCCTAAGTGAATGTGAAGTCGTTTTTATTTTTCCTTGCACATGATTAAGTATTGTTTACAAAGTGCATTTTCACCACATTCACTAAGCTAATGAAAAACTGACATGCAAAATTCGAATTCACTTGCAAAAAACTGCCTATTTACCTTTTTAGTAAATCAACCCCAGTAAGTTGAACTTTGAATAAGAGCCAAACCATTTTTCTCTGAACAATTCAGACAATCCTTGGTATGAAAAACATTTTTAGGCCAATTTCTTGAATGATAATCCTACAGTACTTTCCCTAACATGAAAGGGAGTCTGAGCAACACTTTTCGTCTTTTCCTTGTCAAAGACGTTCATTGATAAGATCACCTTGTAGCTTCTTTGTCTGCTATCAGTTTGAAATTAGCACCTCAATAGAACTTAAAGAACCAATTTGGGCATCTTTGTTCCTCTGTATGATTCCAAACTTACATCAAAGAGAATAAGGAAAGATCAAAGGCATCAGCACACGTAGGTAGTGTTGTATTTGTTTGTTATCTTCACAGTTGTGTTTTGCTTTGTTTCTTTGCTTTTTTTCCCCCTTTGAGTTGGTCACATCCTGTCTCAGCAGAACAACGAGATACCTGGAGGCAAGCCTCTTAATGACCCCAAGTGTTACTGCTTCCGTACAGTTTATGGTAGTAACCAATACATTATGAAAACATAACCACAAATATGTTGCCTACAAACAAGAGCAAGTTGTCCTACAGGTTTTGTTACCTTTGAAAATATCAACTGATAATATATTGCAAGCGAATAAATTCTCATCATAAATTAACCTGGTCAGCCTGAAACCCTCCAGTTGTACAGGAACTACAGGTCTCAACATGCCTTGGTATTTACCAATGGAACTTATTGCTTTGTTAGGCTGTATTACAAATTGTTAATGTCATTCGGAAGTAAAAAATCACAATAACTATAGGAATAATATAAAGGTATTCGCATGCAAAATTATTACAATTTCGATATTGCAGGACTCAATTTACAACTGCAGTTCTCATTTTCTAGGTAAGACAAGGACGAAGGAAAAATATCGGGTTGTTTACACTGACCATCAGAGACTGGAGCTTGAAAAAGAATTTCATTATAGTAGATATATTACTATAAGAAGAAAAAGTGAACTTGCTGCTAATTTAAGCCTTTCTGAAAGACAGGTAAGTTCAAAACAGTTATTTCCCCAAAATGTCAGTTAGCTCCTTTTTTATATTTGCAACATTTAGATAAAAACCTATAAAAGTACAACAATAAAAAATGCCATGGAACTGCCTCTCTATTTGTGAAAACATCACAAACAATACCCATATGGGTAGATTCAGGTAGGGGCGCGCTAATTTGCGGCGGCGTAGCCTAGCGTGTTTACACTACGCCGCCTTAAGTAAGAGAGGCAAGTACATGATTCACAAAGTACTTGCCTCCTTACTTAGGGCGGCGTAGTGTAAACGCGGCGGGCGTAAGGGTGCCTAATTCAAATGGGTTGGAGGGGGGCGTGTTTAATGGTAATGAGGCTTGACCTCACGTTTTTGATGTTTTTCGGCTACTGCGCATGCCCCGGGCGCCTACATTTCCCAGTGCGCATTGCGGCTAAGTACGCCGTACGGGCCTATTGATTTCGACGTGGACGTAAACGACGTAACTCCCGATTCACGGACGACTTACGCAACGTAAATTTTTTAAACAACGTAAAAAATTCGAACCTCGCGGTGGGAACGGCGGCCATACTTTAACATTGACTGTCTTTATATTCACTTTTAGATTTTCAGTTTGCGCTCATCATTCTTTATTCATACTTTAACATTGTTATTCCACCTCATAGGTGGGATAACTTTAGGCCGCCTAAGGCCTTACGGAAACGGTGTAAATCGACTGCGGCGGCCGGGCGTACGTTCGTGAATCGGCGTACAAACTCATTTACATAATCTACGCCGACCGCAATGGAAGCGCCACCTAGCGGCCATCCGAAATATTGCAATCTAAGATAGGATGGCGCAAGCCGTCGTATCTTAGATATGTTTAAGCGTATCTCTGTTTGAGCATACGCTTAAACATAAGTCGGCGTAGATTCTGAGTTAGGTCGACTTATCTAGTGATAAGTCGGCCTCACTCTACCTGAATCTACCTACCATAGTGTTTGTAATATTGTGTAAAATGGCAACTTCTATGGGTTGCCTGTTGCTGGGTGAATGTAACATTCCTCAACATTTGATTCGAAGGAGAAAAAAAATGCCTTAAAGAGGAGTTTCCATCAAAAATATAATTTCGCTTTAAAGTGTAGCTTAGACCTTGAAATGCCTGTTGGTATGCGGTCCCACGAAATCTGCCTTCCTATTCACTGAGGATCCTGACGTCAGCTCCTAACAGCGCTAAAGCTCCTGGGAAATGATGACATGTGATGCCGTGCCCTTCCCCTGTGCAAGAATCGCGTTACTACTATACCGGAAGTGACCCGATTCCCTGAATAGCTCGGCGCCATTTTCAAAACTGGCAAAACAATTAAGGAAATGGCAATCATGTATTTTAATGCTGTGTGATGGTCGCGGCTTGTTGTTGATGATGGGTTGCCATCACAACGGCGTACACTTCCGCAGCCGCCGCTCGTTGTGATGGCAACCCAAGTGGTTGATGGCACGGCGCTGCAGCAGTCTTGCGCATGTGCGAGATTGGGGCGGGACGGGTGGCTCGTTCTGACGCGTCATCCCCACTATTCCCGGGAGCAATTGCTTGTGGGCTTCACAATGCCCACAAGCAAAATGAGAACGTTCTGAAGACCGGAATATAAAGTGTTCGTTTTAAATAACTTGGCGGAACGGCGGGATTTTATAAAATAGTAAGTGACACTATAGAAACATATACAACGAGAGATGAAAGCAGATATTTTTAAAAATTGAAAAATGTGATGGGAACCCTGCTTTAAGAACCTTCATCTAGCAGAGTTAATGAACTTTCGACCAATAGAGAAAATTACACTATAGGCTATAAAGAATTGGCCAGAAGAGAAAATATGAGGGGGGCCTCTGCACTCTGTACAAAGTGTATGGAGATGTCTGTGCTCCTCACTCCTCACTAATGATGTAATAAATTGGCTACTACAGAAAGTGAACTGCCATACAGTTGCCCATCTGTGAAGGGTTTCAGTAAACTCTTCAGAGTTCTGTCTCTGCAACACTGTGTCAATTCTGTATAACAGTTCCCTCTGTAGGTGGTGAGCACAGGAATCTCCATGCATGTTCTACACAGCGCAGAGGACTTTCTTCTTCTGGTTAAACATTTTTAGCCTATAATGTTAAGTTTAACATGCATTATGAGAATCATTCCTAACATTTGCATGACTGCTAAGATATTTGCAACTTTATAAATAGATTCCTTTTCTGAGCAGTCGATCCATCTCTGACAGAACGACATACACATGGGCCAAATGTCGTCCGTTTTTTTTCCCCTGGAAAACCAGCAGAGAGCGCTGATCGGAGTGTTGTGGTAGGAGGCCATCCCTCTGTCAGAACACAACAGCTCAGTGGGTGGAGATCGTCTGTACTAACTTTGGATGGTTAGTACAGTGGCTCCGATCGGAGCAGTCAGTTCAACTTGCTGGGTTGAATGAAAAAAAACTCATAGTGTACCAGGCATTAGGCTGGCCATAGATTATGCAATTTCCTCTCAAATCACCCAATTCCCCAATTAACAGTCAGTGAGTGTTGATGAAGGAATCCCTCGGAAAAATCACTAATTTCCAGGTGCCTGAACTGCCCAGGTGGAAAAATAAATGCCTGAGCTATGGCCGCCGAGGTATTCCCTCCTTTTGCACTATTGTATTCTGACAAGGGTTGCACCAATACCACTTTTTTAAGACCGAGTACAAGTCTCAATACTTGTTTTTTGTTTCCTTTCTTCTTTCGGAGAGGGAGTGGACGGTGTCAGTGTGGTTTTTTTTTTTCTCAGCCTTGTGGGGATGGGGGGTGGCTTTGGTGAGATATCAAGGGTCTATACAGACCCCTGACATCTCTCTTTTGAGAAAGGGAAAGGGACTGAGGACACAGATTTCTCAGTAGCCTCAGCTGCACTGAAGATGAATGGACAGGAGACAGATTTTTTACGATGCTTCAGTTTATGAATGAACAGGAGCGTTCATTCATAAACTGAAGCATCGTAAAAAATCAGTTTACAATGCTCAGTTATGAATGGACAGTCAGTGATCACTGACTCTGTGCATTCAGAAAAGGAAAGGGAGAGAGAAAGACTCCTTCCCTTGCCCTGACAGATCTGGGATGAGGGGAGGACCCAGAGGAAGACACAGGGGGTGATCGGTGGGGGCAGCTACAAGCACCAATGTCCCTGTATAGCTTTCAATAAAGCAGCTGACAGCCATGGGAGGGAGAGGAGGAGAAGCAGCTTTCAGCTGCCTTATTGAAAGCTATACAGGGAGATTGGTGTTTGTAACTGCCCCAACCGCTGCACCGATCATCTGTGAGGCTGCCTGGCCCCCCATCTGCTATGCTGAGGAAGCCAGACCCGGTACAACAGATATCAGATTAAGCATCAGAGCATTTGCATGAGTATTCATGCAAATGGTAGGTATTGGCACCGATACTAGAATCGGTATCGGTGCAACCCTAATTTTGACAGTGGGAGGTTTTCCTGCTTAAAGCGGAAGTAAACCCATCAATTTGATCCATAAAAACTGTTAACATTTGTGCTAGCCTTCACATTTGATTGTGCTCTCAACCAAACTATTAAATCATCCAATGGCTTGTGTCATAACAGATCACATGTGCAGCATCATGGCAGTTGCAGATTAAACAGAGGCCAAGATGGCAGTTTCCTTGGCTGAAAATGATTGGAGGGTTTACTTAAGCTTTAAAGAATACAATGATCACTGCCGCCAGCAGTGATCACATGGAAAATAACCAACAGGCTGGTTGTATAAAAGTTGATAGATCAACTTCAGTACAACCAGCCTGCCCATAGATGGATCGAAATTCACCTGATTCCTGTTGAACCGGTTGATCTCTCTCTATGGCCGGCTTTACCTTGTAAAACAATCCATTCAGTTTAAAATAGAAAAGCAAGGCAAAATATTTGTGTATATACAAAAAAAATTATAAATACATATTTTTTTTATTTTTTTTACAAGTGATCACTTATCCTCTGTTCTCAGCTGCATAAGGGGCTTGGGCCCTGTACACACGACCGAACATGTCTGCTGAAACTGGTCCGCAGACCAGTTTCAGCGGACACGTTCGGTCGTCTGTACGACTTACCGGACATGTCCGCTCGGCCGAAAGCCCTCGCATGCGTCAAAGTGATTTGACGCATGCGTGGAAGCATTGACCTTCCAGGGTCACGCACGTCGCCGCGTCATCGTCGCGGGGAAGGGGGCGGCCACGTCAGCGCGTATCCTGTACGCGGGGATTTTGGTTTGATGGCGTTTTCATCGGACAGTCCGTCCGTGTGTACGAGGCCTTAGAGAGGTGGAGACTGTTGGGTCAAAAAAAAAGGAGGCAAAGAAACAGCAGTACACAAATATTTTCAGTAATTAGTTTTGCAGGGGGGGCAAGTCAATGCAAGTCTTGCCATTGGAGGACAGGCCACCTGTGATCCCAGCACAGTTAGAAAACCTGCCACGCGAGGATAGATGTGCTACCATGCCTAGCATGGCCAGTTTGAAATAATAAAGCAGGGGGGTCTGGCAGAATCACCTGGTATTTCACACATCGGACGAAATACAAAGAAACAGGATACATATTAACACAAGTATATGGTACAACAGACGCACATCAGGAATATTAAATATTGGAGTAACATACACTTTACCCACTGTTGTTTCAATATCTTTCTCATTATTTGACCTTATAGGTAAAAATTTGGTTCCAGAACCGAAGAGCGAAGGAGAGAAAGCTTTTCAAAAAGAAAATGAATCAGTTTGATGGATCCGGCTCTTTGCAGAGTGATTCCAGTTCAGCCAGTCCCAATCCACACTGTGACTCTATGGTACAAGGGGAAATGACAAGCTCTTCATATCAACCACGACAACTTGGACTCAATGGCCTGCATCCCGATGACATCATACATCATGTTGTTGTGTAAATGGGAAGCTTAAGCACAGCCAATTACAACCATGACTAACTATAAGACATTAAGGATTTCCTTTGTTGACTTTTAAGACTGAAAACTGTTACTCTCTTTAACAGAGGTAGAATTGAGCAGAAATAGCAACTACGCATCAAAAAATGTCTTACCTGTCATGCAAGAAGATGCTAACAAAATTGTTACAATTCTCCTGAATAAACTGAAGGAAGAAGACAATGTTACAATTTTTATAACCTACCAAGGAGTTCCAAAGTCAAATGACTGGTTTACTTTGGTGAACTAAGAACTAATTTGTACATCCTTTTAAATGTTACATAAAGCTACTCTTATGCCTCGTACACACGATCGGATATCTGATGGAATCTAATCCGATGGATTTTTTCGTTGGATATCTGATGAAGCTGACTTTCATCAGTCCTGCCTACACACCATCAGTCAAAAATGTCCAACGCGGTGACGTAAAACACTACGACATGCTGAGAAAATTAAGTTCAATTCTTCCGAGTATGCGTCGACTCGATTCTGAGCATGCGTGGATTTTTGACCGATGGAGTTCCACACAGACGATTGTTTTTTTCTATCGTTTTTTTATCCATAGGAACATTTTAATAGATGTTCTATTTTTTTTCACCAAGGAAAACAAACCGATGGGGCCCACACACGATCGGTTTGTCCGATGAAAACAGTCCATCGGTCTATTTTCATCAGACAAACCGATCGGGTGTACAGGGCTTTACACGTGCCTTATGATTATTTGTCTTAAGTGTGTACCGAAATTTGTGGTTTAATGTGAACATTTTCTCTGTACAAATGTTTGAACGGAAATCTTACTGAGAAATGATACTGTGACTGAGAAATCTTTAACTCAATGTACATCCATTCAAATGATGTGCACATCCATTATATCCTGTACAGTTTTAGAATATACTCTGTCCATTAACAAATTATTGCCGTAAGGAAAAGGATCAAAACAGTTTGGTGATTTTGTACATTCATGTGAACAGAATAAAAGATTAGAGCATCTGACAAAAGCAAGTTTACTTAAATTAATTACTGACATATACTAAATATATATACAGATCTACCTTTTATTCTGTTCATGCAACTAAGAGCTGTGTGTAATAATAACAAGTTTCAATGCACTCTCACCAATAAAAATAATAAAAAATTGTCAAAGATTTTAGCCTCCCTGCCAATTTAAATATACATAAGGCTTTCGTTGGCAGCAATATAACAAGTTCAAAAAGAACATTATACTTTTAAAAACCCAACTCTATTTCAAATGTTTGGGTTTTCTTTAGTTTTTTTACATTTTTGATAGGGAAGACTTTTAATATTTTTGTAAGTGTTTTTTTTATATATATATCTGTTACATATACTGTATATCTGGTGTGTGTGTGTGTGTGTGTGTGTGTGTGTATATATATATATTTATATATATATATTACACAGCGGGTAAAATAAGTATTGAACACATCACCATTTTTAAAGGTGCTATTGACATGAAATTTTCAGCACACGTCGGTAACAACCCATTTTTTTATTCTTCGTACAAAATCCTTTGTTGGTAATGACAGCTTCAAGATGCCGCCTGTATAGAGAAATTAATTGCATGCATTGCTCAGGTGTAATTTTTGCCCATTCTTCAAATCTTGAAGGGTCCATGGGATTCTTCTGTGAACTCTAAACTTTAGTTCTTTGGGATCATTGTCTTTCTGAAATGTTCACCCTTGTTTCATCTTTATCATCCTGGTAGATGACAGCAGATTTTTATCAAGAGTACATTTTTCCATTCATTCTTCCTTCCAATGATATGCCAGTAATGTAAACTGAAAAACAGGTATGATGTTCACACATCCAAACTTCACTGTTGGGATGGTGTTTTTAGCGTGATGTGCAATGCCATTTGACCTCCAAGCATGGTGTCCATTGTGGCATCCAAAGAGTTCAATCTTGGTCTCCATCTGACCAGACTATATTTTCCCAATATTTTACAGGCTTGTCTAAATGTTGCAAGAAAACTTTGACCGGTTCCCGACTGGCTCACGCAGATATACTGCGGCAGAATGGCTCTCCAGGGCAAAATCCCGTATATATACGGCTACACCCAGGAGAGCCACCAGAGGGCACACGAGAGAAAACATGATCTGTCATCTCCTATAGTCCCATTCCCCCCACAGTTAGAACACACAATAGGGAACATAGTTAACCCCTTGGATCGCCCCCTAGTGTTAGCCCCTTCCCTGACAGTCACATTTACAGTAATCAGTGCATATTTATAGCACTGATCGCTCTGTAAATGTGAATGGTCCCAGAAATTTGTCAAAAGTGTCCAACATGTTTGTGGCAACATCGCAATACTGCAGATCACCTCCATTACTAAAAAAATCATAATAAAAACGCCATTTAAATGCCATAAATCTTTCCCATAGTTTGTAGATGCTATGGGCCAAATCCACAAAGAAATCGCGGATCTTAGTTTTAGGCAGAAAAGTTACACTGGCGCAATTTTAGTATTTTAGGTAGCGATCCACAGAGCACTTACCTCTAAAATTGCGCCAGTGTAGCTGATCTCCTTGCATCTTAAGCGATCCCTAATTAAAATGGGCGATTCCCATTTAAATTAGGGCGCGCTCCCGCGCCGGACGGACTACGCATGCGTGTGATGTCATTTTTCCCGACGTGCATCGCGCATACGTAGTTTACGTCGGGCTTTGTGGATAGCGACGGGTTCGTAAAGTTGCGACGGGAAAAAAAAAAGTTACGCGACGGGAAAAAAAAATCAAATTTAAAAAAAAACGCGGCGATCGAAAAAAAGGTATGGTTTTGCATGGTCTACTAAAGTTAGCCCATATAAAACAAACCTTAGTTTTGCGCAAGCAAATTCGTAACTTACGCAAATCACACAATGCCTAAAGCTTTGTGGATCTCCGTAAGTACTAATTTGCATACGCAAGGAGGGATTTCGACTCGAAATGCCCCCAGCGGCGGATGCGGTACTGCATCCGAAGATTCAACAGCGTAACTAAATTACGGATGTCGGATCTTCTGCCTAACTTGGGAAAAATCCTTTTGAGGATCGCTCCCAAAGTTAGGCACAGAAATACGCAGGCGGAACAGCAGTTCCGCCTGCGTATCTCTTTTGTGGATTTGGCCCCATATCTTTTGCGCAAACCAATCAATATACGCTTATTGCGATATTTTTTTAACCAAAAATATGTAGAAGAATATATATTGGCCTAAACCGAGGAAAAGGTTCATTATTCACAATTAGAATATTTACTATAGCAAAAAGTAAAAGATAGTGTTTGCTATTTTTATGTTTATAGCACAAAAAATGAAGTGATCAAATACCACCAAAAGAAAGCTCTATTTGTGGGGGAAAAAAGAACATCAATTTTGTTTGAATACAACGTTGCACAACCGCGCAATTGTCAGTTAAAACGACACAGTGCTGTATCACAAACAATGGCCGGGTCATTGGGCAGCCAAATCTTACAGGGCTGAATCGGTTAAACAAGCTTCAACATGCTCTTTCTTCAGCAGTGGAGTCTTCCGTGATGAGTGTGCATACAGGCCATGGCGGTTGAGTGTATTCCTTATTGTTTGAAAACAATTGACACAATTGTACCTGCTACTTCCAGGTCTTTCTGAAGCTCTCCACCAGTGGTCCTTGGCTCTTGGACAACTCTTATAATAATTATTTTCACTCCTCTGTCAAAAATCTTGGGAGGAGCACCTGGTCGTGGCTGGTTTATGGTGAAATTATGTTTTTTCCACTTCCGGATTATGGCCCCAACATTGCTCCCTGGAACATGCAGAAGTTTAGAAATCCTTCTGTAACCAATGCCATCAGTGTGTTTTTTGCAACAATAAGGTTGCAAAGGTCTTGAGAGAGCTCATCATGAGATGTTTCTTGTGTGACACATTGATAATGAGACACCTTTTTATAGGCCATCAGTTGAGACTGAACCAGCTGATATTAATTTGCACTGAGCAGGGGAAGGCTGGGTTCACACTACTACACTACTTTCATCCTACTTTGCTCTGCTACATTGGTCCTACATCCATCCTACTTTCATGAACAGGATACTACTTTGGTCCGACTTCAATGATATTCAATGGGCCTGAAGTAGGATCAATGTAGGACCAAAAGTAGTACAGGGAGTATTTTCAGAGTCGGACCGACTTGTGTAGGACACTACAAGACACTCTCATAGGGAAACATTGAACACCCAGCCAAAGGGTTGATTCTAACTACTGATTAGATTTCAGCTGGTGTCCTGGCTTTCCATGTCTTTTGGCACCTCCCTTTCTTAATGTGTTCAATACTTTGTCCCTGTGTCATTCCATTTTATTAACTTAATTTGTGAACTTTTTTGTTTTTGTTTATTTGTATGCATGGATTGTTACTGACGTGGTGAAAATTCCATGTCAATGTCACCATTTTTCTAGGTAAATATATTTCTAAAAGTGCTATGTTTAATACTTATTTTACCCACTGTATATATATATACACACTGTATATTATGACCCCAATGTACAAACTTTCCCTCACTGCCTTTGCCTGTAAAGCCTATACAAGAAATGGGGAGTGTGGTCTTCACCAGCAAAGGAAATCATAGACAACAATGAAAACACTGTCATTTTGTACTGTTCCTCACTCTATGTAAAAGCTTAGTACTTCAGTTACATTTTTTTGTTCTTGTCTGTGTTCCTTTGGAAGATTTATCCCCCACTTCCTATTGTCACTGAAAATCTCTCCAACAGGGACAAAAATATATTTGCTCTATCGAGAACAAAATATAACACTGGCTGGAGCTGGGTTTTTAAGTCCTTGGCTCCTGAGATTCGTCCAGTTCTGATGAAATAATTCCACCCAAAAGTTATTTCAGAATCAGTTATAAATGGAGCCTGCCTGGACAAGCAATCCTATTAATTTATATAGGCTTATAGGCTGTAACATTCAGCCAAGTGACTTATTTTTTCAGTCCCAATGACTATCATAATAACATTTTTAATGGCAAATAATGATTCCTAGGTTTATGATTTGAGCTTATATGTCTTTTTAGGTCTCTGGAGAAATCAGTCTGCCATGGTTTAAAACTGTGTTTCCACTCGCTACATGCACTCCTATCCTCATTTGGTTGTTCAATTTCCCTTTTTGCATAATGCAATTTAAACTGAAAATCCAACATTGGGAGTTGGACCTCCTTTTAAATGGCCTCAACAGATCTGGGGACTCAACAAATGTAAGACGTTGTTATTGAAGCAGTTTGATCTGGTGCCATATAATCACATTTTATAACAACTGTGGATCACCACAAAATAAATTATTTATCAGATAGTGTGTACTACTGTGCAAAAGTTTTAGGCAGTGTGAAAAAATTCTGTAAATTTAAGAATGCTTTTATAAATAAAAGTGTTAATAGTTTTTTATAAATTAACAAAATGGAATATACATGAAAAGAACATAAATCCAAGTGAGATTGATATTTGGTGGGACATCCATTTGCCTTCAAAACATCATTGATTCTTCTAGGTACAATTGCACACAGTTTTGAAGGAAATCCCAGACAGACTTGATGATGTTGAGATCAGGGCTCTGTGGGGTCAAACCATTACTTCCAGGACTCCTTGTTCTTCTTTACACTGAAGATAGTTTTTCATGACTTTAGCTTTATGTTTTGGGTTGTTGTCCTGCTGCAGAATACATTTGGGACTAATCACATGATAGTAAGGCATAATGGATAAGTATCTTCCTATATTTCTCATCGTTGAGAACACCATTGATCCTGACCAATAGCTAGATTCACAGTCCTCGCCGCAACTTTAAGGCGGCGTAGCGTATCGTATTTACGCTACGCCGCCTTAAGTCAGAGAGGCAAGTATTGTATTCTCAAAGTACTTGCCTCCTAACTTACGGCGGCGTATCGTAAATGCGGCTGGCGCAAGCGCGCCTAATTCAGATTCGGCTGAGGGGGCGTGTTTTATGATAATTAGGCTTGACCCGACGTGATTGACGTTTTTTTGGAACTGCGCATGCGCCGTGCGCCTACATTTCCCAGTGTGCATTGCGGCTAAGTCCGCCGCACGGGCCTATTGATTTCGACGTGGACGTAAACGACGTAAATCCCTATTCACGGAGCAAACAATGTAAAATTTTCGAATTTTGAAGCGGGAACGGCGGCCATACTTTAACATTACTATTCCAACTATTTGATGGAATAACTTTAGGCCTAATAATGCGTTACGGAAACGGCGTATCTGTACTGCGTCGGCCGGGCGTACGTTCGTGAATAAGCGTAACTAGTGATTTACTTATTCTACGCCGACCGCAATGGAAGCGCCACCTAGCGGCCAGCCTAATTATTGCACCCTAAGATAGGACGGCGCAAGCCGTCGTATCTTAGATAGGTTTAAGTGTATCTCTGTTTGAGAATACACGTAAACCTAGGTCGGCGCAGATTTCAAGTTAGGTCGGCGTATCTACTGATACGCCGACCTAACTCTACCCGAATCTAGCTACAAATCTCCAAATTTATTTGAGGAAATGCAGCCTCAAACTTGTAATAAACTTTCATCATGCTTCACAGTTGCCTGCAGACACTCATCGTTGTACCACTCTACTTCTGTGAACTGCCTCCCGCTACAGCTAAATCATCAGTCCAGAGCATCTGTGTCTTTTTTCTGCTCCCTAGCTCTTATGTTTTCATGCATAATGGAGTTGCTTAGCCTTGTTTCCAAATCAGAGGTATGGCTTTTTTTTACCACAATTTTTCCATGAAGACCACTTCTAGCCAGACTTCTCCAGACAGTGGATGGGTGTACCTGGGTCCCAAGTCTTTCTGCCAGTTCTGTGCTGTTAGCACTGCTGGATATCTTCCAATGTTGAAGGGAAGCATGACAAGTCTTTCATCTGGTGTATTAAGTTTCCTTGGCGGCCACTGCGTCTACGATCCTCAACGTTGCCCATTTATTTGTGCGTCTTTCAAAGAGTTTGAACAGCACTTCTTCAAACCCCAGACTGCTTTGAAATCTTTGCCTGGGAGAGACCTTACTGATGCAGTAGAAATACCTTGTGTCTTGTCATAGTTTTTATGACCTGTGACAAAATTGTCTTCCACAGCCTCGGCTTAGTAGCAGAGTTTGGCTGTTCCTCACACCGTTTTAAGCCTCCTGCACAGCTGTTACTGTTTCAGCTAATGACTGTTTCAAACTACACATGGAATTGATGATCATTAGCACATGCTTGACATAATTGGTTAACAATACACCTGACTCTAATGCAGCACATAGATTATGCTATTTTCTTTCCTGCAACCATTGAAAGAAATTTACTTGACTCCTCCATTAATATAGACAGTGTTGATGGGGAAATACCTTCCACAAGGTTATTATGTTCTCCCATGCTGGGAGCCGTCCCTCCTGGGAGAATACAATGACTACTTCTAGCAGCTATAGCCACTGGCTATAATCGCATGCTAACAATCTGACATGCTGGTTGTACTCAATTCAATCAATTGATCAATTTGGGTACAATTCACCTACTCATAGATGGATCGAATCGAACCAGTTCAGCAGGACCAGCTAAGATTCAATCCATCTATGGCCGACTTAATTGAACAATCCCTGTTTTTTGTGCAAGTGTATAAAGTGTGCAAGTGTATAAAGTGTGCAAGTGTAAGAATTGATGCTGGTTCGAAGCCAAAGAATAGTCGCACCTAATATTGATACGTTTAAGGCCCGGTACACACGAGCAAACATGTACGGTGAAACCGGTCCGTCGGACCGTTTTCACCGTACATGCCTGCCAGAGGGCTTCTGTACGATGGTTGTACTAACCATCGTACAGAAGTCCGCGCGTAAACACTACGCGGGGCGTGTCCGCGTCGTCGCGGCGACGTGGGCGGGCATGCCATTTAAAGGCTTCCACGCATGCGTCAAAGTCATTCGACGCATGCGAGGGACGGCGGGCGCTCGGACATGTACGGTAGGTCTGTACTGACGACCGTACATGTCCGAGCGGGCAGGATTCCAGCGGACGGTTTTAAAACACGTCCAGGAATATTTGTCTGCTGGGAAAAGGCCCGGCGGGCAAATGTTTGCTGGAATTCGGCCCGCTCGCGCCTACACACGACCGAACATGTATGCTGAAACTGGCCCGCGGACCAGTTTCAGCATACATGTTTGGTCGTGTGTACGGGGCCTTAGATTTTTCATGGTAATTCATTTAAAACTATAAAGGAAGGATGGGAGGGGGTGGGAGGCGTGGGCAGCGGGCGACGGGTACAGCATTGGGAACATGTTACACCCTAAAAATGGGTGGAACATGAACTTATTCTTTAACCACTTCAGCCCTGGACCATTTGTCAGCTTAACCACTTAAGACCCGGACCTTTAGGCAGGTAAAGGACCTGGCCAGTTTTTGTGATTCGGCACAGCGTCGCTTTAACTGCGACGCAGTTCCACAAGCGGTCGTGCAAAGTGGCTCCCAAACAAAATTGGCGTCCTATTTTTCCCAGCTCTTCGGGCTCTGAGATTTCCGTAGCCTCCGAATGCGCAAGCGCGGCGCCTGCGCAGTCGAGGTCGGAACCTATCCGATAGGGGAACCATCTCGACAAGACATCAGGCTTACAGTTAAGCAAATATTTAGCAGCTATTTCCTTAGTTTCTTATAATGTCTGGACTCTAACATAGCCCAAGGATACAAAGAAGCAGAGCAAAAACTATTTATGACTCTTGAGATCTGCTCTAAGATAACTAAGACAAAAGCACTAAGCCATTTTCCTTTTTCTGAAGATAGTGAAAATAGGAACCTTTTTCTCTACAAATGTAAAATCTTTCAAGTGATCTTTCTGGTGAATAAAAAAATGTTTGTTGTGCTAGGTAAATATCTTCACAGTGAAGAATTTACAACCCTTGGTTTAAATTACAGCGCAGACCTGAACACTTATATTGTGCAGGGACCAATGGAAGCAAAGATACACATAAGCCATATCTGAATGGCATTACAGTAGAAGGAAAGCTTAAAGTGTTACTAAACCCACAACATTAAAATCAGTCTGTATATGCAGTAAAGCACGCTTGTTATATTCACTGTTGTACCTAAAGGGTTAATCCTCTGCATTATGTAAAAAGGCTGTTTGATCCTGTCTCCTCTGATCCTCCCCATCTTCCACAGTCTCCAAATGATCTCCTGATAGAACAGAGCCTTGGGGTCAAACTGCACATGCTCAGTTTGGTCTGCCCAGACACAGGCTCAGGGGTCCTGCAGCCTCATATAACAATCAGGGGAGAATGAAAACTTCTCCTATAAGCTTTAACCAGACACTGATAGAAGTCACAAGACTGCTATATATTGCTGATGAGAAAATATATTTAGCAGTTTATATTTACTACAACTATTTTATTTCTGTGTTCTGTGGGAAAATAGATATAGTAAATGCAGGCTTCTGGGTTTAGTAACACTTGAAATTATAGACCCATGTTTAAAGGGGTTGTAATGGTTTGTTTTTTATTTTCTAAATAGGTTCCTTTAAGCTAGTGCATTGTTGGTTCACTTACCTTCTCCTTCAATTTCCCTTCTAAATGTTTTTCTTCTTTGTCTGAATTTCTCATTTCCTGTTTCTCCTCAGTAAGCTTGCCCCCATCATCCGAGTTGTTCTGGCTGGGGATTAGTCAGCCAGAGCAGCTTACTGAGGAGGAACAGGAAGTGAGAAATTCAGACAAAGAAAAAAAAAAACATTTAGAAGGCAAATCGAAGGAAAAGGTTAGTGAACCAACAATGCACTAGCTTAACCTCATTACAACCGCACGCCGTCAAATGACGGCGGGCGAAATACCATATTGTTCTGACAGGACGTCATATGACGTCCTGTCATTTAAAGCCGCTAGGGGGCGCGCACACGCACCCGTTGCGTAACTGGGAACACAATGCGCGTGCCCGGCGGCCGCGATGGCCCCCGCGATTGCCCAGTAACTGAGCAGGACCGTGGATCTCTGTGTGTAAACACAGAGATCCACGTCCTGTCAGGGAGAGGAGACCGATGCTGTGTCCCTTGTACATAGGGACACAGATCGGTCACCTCCCCCAATCAACCCCCTCCCCCTACAGTTAGAACACTCACTAGGCTACACATTTAACCCCTTCCCCGCCCCCTAGTGGTTAACCCCTTCCCTGCCAGTCACATTTATACAGTAATCAATGCATATTTATAGCACTGTTCACTGTATAAATGTGAATGGTCCCAAAAATGTGTCAAAAGTGTCCGATGTGTCCGCTATAATGTTGCAGTCCCGGAAAAAAATCGCAGATCGCCGCCATTCCTAAAAAAAAAAAAAAAAAAAAAAAATCATAATTATATCCCTTATTTTGTAGGCAATATAAATTTTGTGCAAACCAGTCACTATACGGTTATTGCGATTTTATTTATTTTTTTACCAAAAATATGTAGAATCAGTCTGGCATTGCCTGGTGTAAGGAGGGACTGCGCTGGGAATCCCTGGAGTAAGGCGGGACTGTGCTGGGAACGCCTGGTGTAAGGGGGACTCCGCTGGAAATGCCTGATGTATGGAGGGATTCCGCTGTGAATGCCTGGTGTAAGGGGGACTCCACTGGGAATGCCTGGAGTAAGGCGGGACTGTGCTGTGATTGCCTGGTGTAAGGGGGACTCCGCTGGGAATGCCTGGTCTAAGGAGGGACTCCGCTGGGAATGTCTGGTCTAAGGAGGGACTCCGCTGGGATTGCCTGGTGTAAGAAGGGACTGCGCTGGGAATGTCTGGTGTAAGGGGGACTCCACAGGGAATGCCTGGTGTAAGGAGGGACTCCGCTGGGATTGCCTGGTGTAAGGAGGGACTGCGCTGGGAATGTCTGGTGTAAGGGGGACTCCACAGGGATTGCCTGATGTAAAGAGGGACTCTTCTGGGATTGCCTGATGTAAAGAGGGACTCTTCTGGGATTGCCTGATGTAAAGAGGGACTCTTCTGGGATTGCCTGATGTAAAGAGGGACTCTTCTGGGATTGCCTGATGTAAAGACAGACTCTACTGGGATTGCCTGATGTAAAGAGGGATTCCGCTGGGTTTTCCTGGTGTATAGAGGGACTCCGCTGTGTTTGCCTGGTGTAAGGGGGACTCCGGTGGGAATGACTGGTGTAAGGAGTGACTGGGCATGTCTGGCGTAAGGGGGACTCCGCTGGGATTGCCTGGTGTAAGGAGGGACTGTGCTGGAAATGCCTGGTGTAAGGGGGACTCCGTTGGAAAGCCTGGTGTAAGGAGGGACTCTATTGGGGACATCTGATGTAAAGGGGACATCTGATGTAAAGAGGACACCTGATATAAAGAGGGCCTCCGCTGGGTTTGCCTGGTGTATGGAGTGACTCCGCAGGGGACATCTAATGTAAAGGGGACTCCGCTTGGAATGCTTGATGTAAAGAGAGACTTTACTGGGGATACCTGGTGTATGGAGGGACTCAGCTGGGGACACCTCATGGCATCTGGTGGCAAGTAACATACTCAGGGCTTCCACTGATTCTACATTATGGTGAGTTGAACTACAGTATTTTATTTTACAATATAATAATAGAAATAATGCGCTTCAATCATCCTGTCACCATAGCAAACATGGTACCGGGATGCCTGAAGTGCCAACCCCAGGAGTTTGGAGTATCTTTATCTGCTGATTATTAAACTTTATGGAATACACATATTTCTATTGTGGTGTAGCATCTGGGCCTGCTGTCCCTTCATCCCTCTTTATTTCACTCTCTTTCTCCCCTCCTTCCCTTGTTCATCTTAGACTCTAGCCCCATCCCCTTTGAGTCACGCCCATTTAAGCCACGCCCAATATTTAGCATAAACCATGCCCAATTTGCGTGGAGCATTTTTGTTTCCCCGCTACAGACAAATGCCCCGCCCCTAATTATAAGACTTCGCACACAGATAAAAAAGTGTCCCTACATTTTTTTTACAATGGGGTAGATTCAGTAAAGATTTACGCCGGCGTATCCATAGATACGCAGCGTAATTCAAAAGCTGCACCGGCGTATCTATTTTCTGTATTCAGAAAGCTAGATACGCCGACTGTAGCCTAAGATACGACTGGCATAAGTCTCTTACGCCATGGTATCTTAGGGTGCATTCTGACGCTGGCCGCTAGGTGGCGTTCCCGTAGTTGTCAGCGTAGAGTATGCAAATTGCATACTTACGCCGATTCACAAACGTACGTGCGCCCGGCGGTCGTTTTTTTAAGTCGTTTGCGTACGTCGGTTTCGTCGTAAGGCTGCTTCTGCTATTAGGAGGCGCAGCCAATGGTAAGTATGGACGTCGTTCCCGCGTCACGATTTTCAAATTTTACGTCGTTTGCGTAAGTCTTTCGTGAATGGCGCTGGACGCCATTTACGTTCACGTCAAAGCCAATGACGTCCTTGCGACGTCATTTACTGCAATGCACATCAGGAAAATTTAGGGACGGCGCATGCGCAGTACGTTCAGCGCGGGAACGCGCCTAATTTAAATGATCCACGCCCCCTATGGGATCATTTGAATTACGCGCGCTTACGCCGGCCCCTTTTATGCAACGCCGCCGCAAATTACGGAGCAAGTGCTTCGTGAATACAGCGTTGCTCCTGTAATTTACGGCGGCGTAGCGTAAAGACGAGACGCTGCGCCGCCGTATCAGTGCGCGCCCCTACCTGAATCTGGGAAGGGAGGTTGTCCCTGAATGGTAGTTTGTAAATGTGGTCACCCTATATAATGCATTAAATTTGCCATCACTGTCTGGTCTCTGGGAGAAATGAAGGACAAGCTCTCTGATGAGGACACAGGCTGCAGAAGAAAAGCCAATATAACAAGATAACATGACCCATACAGAACAGAGGAGCCGTGCTCTCCATACACTGGATCTTATGTCACATCACCTCTCAGCGCCCACCATCCCTCACAGCGTCACATTTCCCGCCCTCCGCTCACACACACACACGCGTCTCAAACCCCGCCCACCGTGAGTCACGTGAGGTCACCGCAATCCCTGCTCCGTCCTCGGGTGACGTCATGAGCGTCTTGCTTCCAAACATGGCGGACTTTGATACCATATACGAGTTGGATGAGGAGGAAGAAGAGGACGGAGAGGACCGGGAAACGGGCTCTGCCCGGGTGGTGGCCGAGGAACATTTACTCCGATACGCTCCGGACCCGGTGGTAGTGAGGGGAGCCGGACATATTACCGTGTAAGAGACGAGGGGAGTCCGGTGTGTGTGGGGAGGGGGAGCAGGCCTCGGTTGGGGTGTACAACACACATACTGAGCCGGCCTCTCCTTCCCTCACACCCCCGCTGAGCCTCCCTACACTAGCTGTACACACAATGCTGCTCGGACATTCATTGACTGGATCAGCCGGCAGCTCCTCTGTGAGGGGCACCAAAACTTCATTGCATAGTGCTCCCTCCATCACCAGAACCTGCACTACCCTGCCAGACAGGACTTCCTGTGATTAGGTGACAATGCAGCCCACCCCCCCATCACCAGAACCTGCACTACCCTGCCAGACAGGACTTCCTGTGATTAGGTGACAATGCAGCCCACCCCCCCATCACCAGAACCTGCACTACCCTGCCAGACAGGACTTCCTGTGATGAGGTGACAACGCAGCCCCCTCCCCCCCATCACCAGAACCTGCACTACCCTGCCAGACAGGACTTCCTGTGATGAGGTGACAATGCACCCCCCCCCCCCATCACCAGAACCTGCACTCCCCTGCCAGACAGGACTTCCTGTGATGAGGTGACAATGCAACCCCCCCCTCACCAGAACCTGCACTACCCTGCCAGACAGGACTTCCTGTGATTAGGTGACAACGCAGCCCCCTCCCCCCCATCACCAGAACCTGCACTACCCTGCCAGACAGGACTTCCTGTGATGAGGTGACAATGCACCCCCCCCCCCCCCATCACCAGAACCTGCACTCCCCTGCCAGACAGGACTTCCTGTGATGAGGTGACAATGCAACCCCCCATCACCAGAACCTGCACTCCCCTACAAGACAGGACTTCCTGTGATGAGGTGACAATGCAGCCCCCCCCAATCACCAGAACCTGCAATCCCCTGCCAGACAGGACTTCCTGTGATTAGGTGGCAACGCAGCCCCCCCCCCCCCCCATCACCAGAACCTGCACTCCCCTGCCAGACAGGACTTCCTGTGATGAGGTGACAATGCAACCCCCCCATCACCAGAACCTGCACTACCCTGCCAGACAGGACTTCCTGTGATTAGGTGACAACGCAGCCCCCTCCCCCCCATCACCAGAACCTGCACTACCCTGCCAGACAGGACTTCCTGTGATGAGGTGACAATGCACCCCCCCCCCCCATCACCAGAACCTGCACTCCCCTGCCAGACAGGACTTCCTGTGATGAGGTGACAATGCAACCCCCCCATCACCAGAACCTGCACTCCCCTACAAGACAGGACTTCCTGTGATGAGGTGACAATGCAGCCCCCCCCAATCACCAGAACCTGCAATCCCCTGCCAGACAGGACTTCCTGTGATTAGGTGGCAACGCAGCCCCCCCCCCCCCCCATCACCAGAACCTGCACTACCCTGCCAGACAGGACTTCCTGTGATTAGGTGACAATGCAGCCCCCCCCCAATCACCAGAACCTGCAATCCCCTGCCAGACAGGACTTCCTGTGATGAGGTGACAATGCAGCCCCCCATCACCAGAACCTGCACTACCCTGCCAGACAGGACTTCCTGTGATTAGGTGACAATGCAGCCCACCCCCCCATCACCAGAACCTGCACTACCCTGCCAGACAGGACTTCCTGTGATTAGGTGACAACGCAGCCCCCTCCCCCCCATCACCAGAACCTGCACTACCCTGCCAGACAGGACTTCCTGTGATGAGGTGACAATGCACCCCCCCCCCCCCCCCATCACCAGAACCTGCAATCCCCTGCCAGACAGGACTTCCTGTGATGAGGTGACAATGCAGCCCCCTCCCCCCCATATCACCAGAACCTGCACTCCCCTGCCAGACAGGACTTCCTGTGATGAGGTGACAACGCAGCCCCCCCCCCCCCCATCACCAGAACCTGCACTACCCTGCCAGACAGGACTTCCTGTGATGAGGTGACAACGCAGCCCCCTCCCCCCCATCACCAGAACCTGCACTACCCTACAAGACAGGACTTCCTGTGATGAGGTGACAATGCCCCCCCATCACCAGAACCTGCAATCCCCTGCCAGACAGGACTTCCTGTGATTGGGTGACAATGCAGCCCCCCCATCACCAGAACAACGCAGTCGTCCGTCTGTGCGTCCCCCCCCCCCCCCCCCATATCACCAGAACTTGCACTCCCCTGCCCGTCAGGACTTCCTGTGATGAGGTGACAACGCAGCCCCCCCCCCCCCCCATCATTTCTGACACATGGGAAGTGTTGTCATGTTGCCACTGGACTGTGCACTCCAATGTCACCCGCCACAGCAATTTGCCTGAGGGCCAGTTCAAAACATAGAAACGCAGTCCGGATGGTTTTCTGCATGTGTGTTTTTGATGCAGTCTGGTGCATTATTTTTTTTTTTATTATTATTATTAAAGAAGTCCAGCCTGAGCTTTTTAGGCAGGGCTTCTCATCTGAGTCACAGGAGTGCAATTCGTTTTGCACTCCTGTGACCCGTTTTCAGCGGAGAGCAGTCTGAAGTCCGCTCTCTGATGACGTCGCTGCCATCTGTCGGGGCAGCACATCATCCCGACTTCCAAGTCTGGATCTCCCAGCTGCCCTGATGGTGGTCTCAGTGAGCCACTGAGACGGCCGCTCTCCGCCCCTCCACAGCTCAGCGCTCCAATGAGTGCTGAGAAGTAGAGCAGAAGCCACGCTGACAGTCAGCATCGCTCTGCTCGGGGAGGAGTGAGAACCGAACCATCAACAGTGTTTAGTGGCTCAGCTCTCAGTGCAGAGATGGCAGGGGACAGATGCAGCATCAGTCTGATGCACCATCCACCGAGGTAAGTATGACTAGGAAAAAACATACAGTACTTCTCTTTTAAGGGCCAGTTCACACCAGATGCAGTTCTGTGTGCTAAAAATGCATGCACAGTGTTTTCCATGTATTCCAATGGCTCTAGTTCACATCATGCAGTCAGTTTCTGCACCCGGGAAATCTGACTGCATGGTGTGAACTAGCGCCATTGAAACACTGTGCATGCATTTTTAGTGCAGAAAATAGGTGCACAGAACTGCATCTGGTGTGAACTGGCCCTAAATAAGGACGTGCGTTTTTGACGCTTTTTACAGCGTTTCAGTACAGTCCAGAGCAGGAAGAATGCAGCATGTTCTACTTTTTTTCCTCTCTGGAACGGCAAGCACTGATGTAAACTATGCCATTGCAACCATGTAACGTACTTTCCATGTGTTTTTGATGCAGAAAAAAAACGCACTGGAATGTATGCGGTGTGAACTGGCCCTAAAAATATTTCCTGAGATTTAGAAGAAAGTAGCTATAGTCCTGTATTGTTGTATGGGATTGGCCCTGGTACTCTGACTTTGGCAGTATTTTACATTTCATCATTGGTGGGGGGATGCCGTGGCAAAGTGTGTGATCTTTAACACCTGCACACTGCATGTGTGTATGGTGGGTGAGGTCTGTGTGCCAAAAGCACGCTTTGGGCACAATGACGGTGTAGTCACAGGTAGCGCCTGGTCTCTGGTTATGAGCAGGATGGGCTCCCAGTCATGTGACAGCTAGTGGTCACATGATTTGGAAGTCTTTACCACTCCCCTCCTGGCATAAAAACCCTGTTAAAGCATAAATAAACCCGTAGGTTTAACAGTTGCATATCTGGCACGTGGCCAGGAAGTAACTGTCAAAGTGGACACGCACTCAACCAAACTGTCAGACCATTCAATAGCTGGTGTCACAACTGCATCATGGCAGTTGCAGAGCAAACCAAGGCCAAGATGGCAGCTTCCTTGGCTGAAAATGATAGAATTCACCTCCACTTTGCAGATAAGGAGGGGGGGGGGGGGGGGGCTGTAAATAAAAACAGATTGCAGTTCTGACTAAAGTTGAATAATGTCCTTGGTGTAGGCCGTCTATGTATTTACCTGAAGCATGGCTGGAATACTCCCAGGACGTGGGAGAGGTCTTGTCATTACTGCTCACCTCCACCATCACAGATGTAGGCTCTCGGATGTTTAGCTCAGAGCTACTGCATCAGAGGGGAGAGAGAGCGTATGAGGGGGTCTGAATAAAATAAAAAGTTCACTCCTGTGATGGTGGAGATGAGCAATAAGGACTAGGCTTCACTTGGCAACATCCTGGGAGCATTTCAGTTAGGCTTCATGAGGTATGCAAATGGCCTACACCTAAAGCAAGTGCATAACCCAACTTAAAGGAGTTGTAAAGTAAAACATTTTTTCACCTTCATGCAATCTATGCATTAAGGTGAAAAAACATCTGAAGCTGCCGGCTCCCCGAGCCACCGTTATACTTGCCTGACCCCTCGAAAGTCCCGCGCTCGGTCCCGACGTCCTCTTCGCCGCTCAGCCTGGCCGCTGATTGGCTAGAGCGGATGGATTGAGAGCAGCGCAGCCATTGGCTTGCGCCACTGTCAATCACATCCAATGACGCGGTGCGCTGAGGGGCGGGGCCGAGTGATACAGTGAGCGGCTATGGCCGCTCGCTGTATCATGGGAGCGCACCTGCAATTACTGACCACCATGCGAGCTCTCTCGCATGACTGTGCTCAGTACTTGCGGGGAGGACCAGAGACAGCCGCCGAGGGACCCCAGAAGACGAGGATCGGGGACACTGTGCAAAACTAACTGCACATTGATGGTAAGTATAACATGTTTGTTATTTTAAAGCGGTCCTCCACCCTAAAGTGGAGTCCCGCTGATCGGAACCCTCCCCCCCTCCGGTGTCACATTTGACACCTTTCAGGGGGGAGGGGGGTGCAGACACCTGTCTAAAGACAGGTATTTGCACCCACTTCCGGCCACACGCTACGGGCGAAAGACGGGCATTCCGTCACATCCCGTCTGTCGCCCGTTGTGTGCTGGGAACACTCGGCTCCCAGCACACAGCGTGTGAGCCAATCGGCGGGCGCAGCGCGACTCGCGCATGCGCCGTAGGGAACCGGGCAGTGAAGCCGCAGCGCTTCACTTCCTGGTTCCCTCACCGTGGATGGAGGGGGGAGCAGCAGGGTGACGAGCGATCGGCTCATCCTCTGCTGCGATCACCGCTGGACTCCAGGACAGGTAAGTGTCCTTATATTAAAAGTCAGCAGCTGCAGTATTTGTAGCTGCTAGCTTTTAATATATTGTTTTAGTGGCACATCCGCTTTAAAGGAAAAAATATTTTTCCTTTACTAACCCTTTAAGTCAGAAATGCTCAGTTTTTTTTTTTTTTTCTACAATCGTCCCTTACTTGTAAAGACAGATTTTACAGTCACTTCCAGGGCTAATAGGTCTTCCAAGGTGGGACGTAACAGATATCAGATAAAATGGTGGTGTAAAGGGTATATATGGTATCCCAAAGCTAGGTGTATGCTGCCTTCCTCAGATGGGGTAATCCGAAAGGAACTACAAGAAAAACAGAAATGAAAGGCGATAATTTAATAATAAAAAATGTTTTTTGTTTAAAAGTGGGTACTCACAAAATGCAACTGACAAAAGGCCATAAAATACAGTGCATGCACAGGACACGGGGTACTTGTGAGCCCCCGAAACGCGTTGGCTGTACCTTGTATTCTGTGCATGTCCAAGCACTGTGTTTATGGCCTTTTGTCAGTTGCATTTTGTGAGTACCCACTTTTATACAAAAAAAATAAAATGTATTGAATTATCTCTGGTAATGTGTTAGGTGTGCGCACCTTTCATTTCTGTTTTTCTTATAGACAGTTTTTGGTAAAGGCAAACTAAGCCTTTAAAGCATAACTTTACCCACAACATGATAAAAATAATGTTCTGTAGCAAAGAACATAAATTCTACATTAATATGTCACCAAAATGCATGTGTGTTGTAAATTCCAGCAGTGTTCCTCTTTCTTCTTGCTGGAGGCTGCCATTTTGTTGAAGTCCAGGGCCCCTGAACAGCAATAAATCATAAAGCAGAGCTAAGCCCATTGATTTGACGGTTTAAAAAACGGTTGGTCCTGGATTTGCTGACTGTCACATGTGCTTGAGTTCTCAGCCAAACTGTCAAAGCATCAAAAAGCTGGTGTCATAACTGATCATATGTGCAGCATCATGGCAGTTGCCGATCAAACTGAAGCTGCTTCCTTGGCTGTAAAGGAGAGGAGAGTTTAAAGCTGCTTTAAGGCTGTCAGCAGTTTGGACTCTACTAACTTGTCATCGCCTAAAAATAGAGCATGTGCAGAGCCGGGTGAGATGGTGTATTAATGGAAGTATAGGCACGTATTTTTAATGTTTACATGGCTATAACTGCAAAAGGGGCCAGCCTGAAGTGATCAATCAGGACTTTGTTTTCTGATTAAAGTTCTACTTTAACCCCTTGCCGACCATATAACATGCATATACGGCAGCAAGGTGGCACTGCTGTGCAGGATCACATACCTAGTATGCAATACAATACTTCCTGGTAGGGGACATGCATGCACACCAACGGCAGGCCCGCTACTGCTGTGATTATACACAGTGGGAGCTGATCTGCGGGTACCGCGGACTCCATGTGCACCTGCCGATCATCCAGCGCAGAATAGCGGTCTGACAGGAGGGAAGGGATGGAATTTGTGTCTCTGCAAAGCAGGGATTAGGATCCATGTCTTCCCGTAGAAAAAAACGCCACCCATACAGTACACTAAACCACTGGCTAAGAAGACGGTTAACCCTTTGATCACCCTTGATGTTTAACCCCTTTCCCAGCCAGTGTCAATACAGTGACAGTGCATATTTTAAGCACTGATCACTGTATTTGTGTCACTTATCCTCCAAAAGTGTCAATGTTCGCTGCAAAGTTGCTGATCGCTACCACTACTAGTTAAATAAAAAAAATCCCATAGTTTGTAGACGCTATAAATTTTGCAAAAAAACAATCGATATACGCTTATTGGGATTTTTTTTTTACAAAAAACATGCAGAAGGATCCGTATTGGCCCAAATTGATGTAGACATTTTTCATTTTTATTTGGATATGTTTTATTGCAGAAAGTAAAAAATATTTTTTTCAAAATTGATGGCCTTTTTTTGTTTATAGCACAAAAAATAAAAACTGAAGAGTTGATCAAATACCACCAAAAGAAAGCGCTAATTTATTGACATAAATTTTATTTGAACACAACGTCGCACAACCACGCAACTTTCAGTTATGCTGCATTCACACCTGAGCGTAGCGTTTTTTGCCGCGATATTTGCAGCGTTTTTTGCCGCGATTTGTCGCAGTGTTTTTACCGCGATTTTCGACAGGTCTAGGGTCACCAATGTTAAAAACAGAAAAACGCCCAAATTCGCTCAATTCGAGCGACAAAAAAGGGTCCAGAACTTGTTTGAGCTTCAGGCGTTCGGTGTCGGGCGTCGAGTGGAGATGTGAACCATCTCCATTGAGAATAATGTATTTTTTCCCCTCTAGCGTTTTGGAGCTTCATGCTTCAGGCGACAAAACGCTCAGGTGTGAATGCAGCCTAAAAGTGGAGCTCCACCCAAAAGTGTAACCTAAACTTATGTGCATCTACCCCCCCCTCCGGTGCCACATTTGGCACCTTTCGGGGGGGGGGGGGTGGGGGGACAAGTACCCTTCCCAACGTCCGGGAGACAGCGCTGTCCCTTTGGAAGTTCGGTCCCCCCTCCTTTCTCTGCCGCTGGGCCAGTTAGAAAGCACAGCGTGCTTCTCGCATGCGTTGTAGGGAACCGGCTGTGAAACCGAAAGGCTTCACTGCTGGTTTCTCTTACCACGAATGGTAACGGCGGCACCTGACAGCTGATCCGGAAATCGGCTGAGGTGCCGACATCGCGGGCTCTGTGGACAGGTAATTGTTCAAGTATTAAAAGTCAGCAGCTATAGTATTTTTTGCTGCTGAGTTTCATTTTTTTCCCCCGGTCAGAACACCGCTTTAAAGTAACTCTGTGACGTATAGCCAAAAAAATGGCCTGGTCAGGAAGGGGGGTAAAGTTTCCCGAGGTCAAGTGGTTAAGCTTGAAAATAAAAGTTGATTGACTGCAATGCACAGGGGGTGTGATGCCCCCCCCCCTTTTTTTATTTTTTTGTCTTTTATAAACTTTATGTGAAGTGCAAAAAATAACACTTCCTTCATGTCACAGCAGATCTTTCAGTGCATTGTACTTGCTGTTTAGTGACATGCTGTGCCATCTAGTGAGGTGTGAAATATTACGCAACCTATTTGCCTTGTATCGCAATACGGCTTTCTGATGTGAACATGCCGCATAGAAAGCGATTGTTTTCTATGTGCCATTGCAGTTGCGTGCATTTATCCATGAGGAAAAAACGCAAGTAACTGCACATAGTGTGGACAGGCCCTTAAAGCTGACCCTATCACTTTTGTATGAAAAAATGAAATTGTGGGTGGCCTTTAACAGAAGTGTAATCCTTGCTGTGATTCCTCATGCAGGCCACTATGTCACTACAGAATAGAGTGGTGGGTAAATCCGCACATTCGAGCCCTCAAATTCGACTACAAGCTGGACAAGTTCTTCCTCTAGCTTTCACAGTAAATACTCAGGTTATTCCTTGGGCTCAATTTCAACTGGTCTATTCCTTCCCTCTGGTGAAGTTCCTCTCTTGACTGCTGTGAAAGATGGAGAAGAAGAAAAGGGTATTCTTCCATTGTACATAATGTGGTCCTCTTTCCACCGTAATGAGGATATTGTCCTTCCTTTCCTTTGTCCTGCTCCAAAACGGGACAAAGAAATTGCCTTTGGATGTGGCTACAGCTGTCGGTCTGCTTGGCAGCCATGGCCTCCTTTTGCAAGACTGTGTTCCTTTTTTGTTCTACATGGAGGTCCTAATAGAGGACACCCTGCTTGCCACTTCACCATTGTCAGGTAGATCAAACAGCTCTTTTTCAGGGCCTGTGCCTTTTAGGAAGATACCTTTCACATCCGGGCCAATTTCACCAGGGCTGTTGGGGTCTCATAGGCTGTTCAAGACCAAGCATTTGTATTCCAAGCTTGGAGTGCTGTCATCTGATCCTCTGTCCCCAAATATTGTGGTTATCCCAAGTACAGTAATGGAGGGGAAATCTTCCAATGGGGTCACTAATGCTGCTGACCTGGGGGTCCCAAGGGGTTCCCTAATTTGCAGGGATTTCTTCTCACTTCCTGTTTTGGCTATGGAACAGGAAGTGAATGGACATCTCCCTAATGGGACGCAGATGCAAAAAAACAGAACGGTTAAAACCCTCCCTTACAATTCAAAATGTAAAATGTGACAGCAAGGGATGGTCTCCGCCACTCGCTGTCACAGGGAAGGGGGGGGGGTGATTAACATATTACACCCTAAATATGTCTGTAGAATGTTCAGAAGGTGAACTTATGTTTTAGACCCTTGTGGGGGGTTTTGTGGACCTGCTGGCATTAGTGTTGCTAGGTTGTTGCCCTCTCATCCTGTTTTATTGCTTGGTCTATCAATGCAAGTCCTGTACTGTGTGATTAAAATGGAATTCCATCTTGCACCTAACAAGCCTTAAAGCTATCCTTTTCTCTTCCCCCTCCCCCCTGCAAACACCTATGCTGGCTACCCTGTGTAATGAAAGATGTATAAACATACCTATTTTTAGGCTGCTCTGGTCACATGATCTCGTCTGTCGGCCAGTGGAAGCTGCAGGGGGAGAGGAGAGCTTGTTCCAACAACTGCTAGTAAATCCTGTAGCTGTGACATCACCCATAGGCTTCCATGGCCCATCCGTTGGTGCTCTGTCCTCTCCGCTGAAGCCTCACTGGCTGGCACAGGGGAGCTAGATCATGTGACCGGACTGGTCTCATAGGTGTAGCATATTAGTAAGTTATTTTTAATGTTTCATTTCAACTTAAAGTGGTGGTAAACTCCATTCATTAAATCTGACCCAGGAGCAGCAGAAAGACAGCACTTATTTCTTTCCAAAGCTTGAAGTGCTGTGTCTTTCTGCTGCTACGTTCCTCTGTTATCAGCAGAGACACTTCTGACAAATTCTCTGACACAGGAGATAACAGCACCTGGAAATGTTTTGGAGAGGGAGCTTGGAGGTATTTTAGCAGGGAGCTTGTCTATTCACAGCACAGCTCTGCATGTCCCTTTGCCTATGTGGAGGGGGGTGTCTTTCCTCCAATCAGCTCCCACACATTGTAAGCCCAGACTCCCCTCCCACTGCTGAATGAGGAAACAAGATTTGTAACACAATCTGCACTCTTTAACCACTTACGTTATACGTCGGTACTTTAAAGAGGAATACCATTTTTATAGCAGCAGCTAGGTACCATAACCCCAGTATCTTCTTCTTCACAGGGTGGTCTGCTTTCAGATAAAAGTGGTCTCTTCAGCAGGTTTGCTGCAAGATCACTTTTATCAGCGACGGGAGAGGGGCCGCCGCTCTCCGGTGCCCTCAGCCGATTACCGAAGCCGTCGGTAGAGGCGGAAATTTCAAAGCTTTCAGTACTGTCACGCATTGAATGACAGTTGCGCAGTCGTGCAACGTGGCTCCCAAACAAAATTTACGTCCTTTTTTTCCCACAAATAGTTTTCTTTTGGTGGTATTTGATCATCTCTGCTGTTTTTATTTTTGCGATATAAACAAAAATAGAACGACAATTTTGAAAAAGATAAAAAAAACTTTTTCTCAGTTTAGGCCGATACGTATTCTACATATTTTTGTTAAAAATAAAAATCGCAATAAGCGTATAGTGATTGGTTTGCGCAAACGTTCTAGCGCCTACAAAATAGGGGATAGAATTATGACTTTTTTTTCCTTGTAATGGCAGTGATCTGTGATTTTTGTCAGGACTGCGATATTACAGCGGACACTTTTGACACATTTTTGGGACCATTCACATTTATGCAGCAAACAATGCTATAAATATGCACTGATTACTGTATAAATGTGACTGGCAGGGAAGGGGTTAACACTAGGGGGCGAGGAAGGGGTTAATGTGTGCCCTGCTAGGTGATTCTTACTGTGGGGGGAGGGGACTGACTGGGGGAGGTGACCGATCTGTGTCCCTATGTACAAGGGACACACCATCGGTCTCTCCCTGACAGGACGTAGATCTCTATGTTTATACCCAGAGATCCATGTCCCTGTCTCTGTGACTGCCGAACGCGGGTGCCCAGCGGACATGGTACGGCTGGAGATCTGAGGCCTTTTTGATCCCAGATCTTATATTAGGCTCTGTCATGCTTTTTTTTTTTTTTTTCTATTACAAGGGATGTTTACTTTACATTCCTTGTAATAGGAATACAAGTGACAAAAGAACAGTATAAAAATAAAAGATAACGTGTGTGTTTTTTTTTTTTTTTTTTATGTGCCCCGTCCCGCCGAGCTCGCGTGTGGAGGCACCCGCATTTAAAAACGGTGTTTAAACCCCACATGTGAGGTATTGAGCAATAATTCTAGCCCTCTGTAACTCAAAACATGCAACCTGTAGATTTTTAAGGGTGAAAGTTTATCGCCATTCCACAAGCAGGCGCAATTTTGAAGCGTGACATGTTGGGTATCAATTTACTTGGCGTAACATCTTTCACAATATAGAAAAATAATTGGGCTAACTACTGTTTTTTATTTTTTAATTAAAAGTGTGCTTCTAAGATTGCTGCGCAAATAAGGTGTGACAGGAAGTATTGAAATAACCGCCATTTTATTCTCTAGGGTGTTAGAAAAAAATATGTATGTTTGGAGGTTCTACGTAATTTTCTAGCAACAAAACCTGTTAACTTGTAATCACCAAATCTCAGAAAGAGGCTCGGTCCTTAAGTGGTTAAAGTGTAGAAAGGGAAAGACAGCAGATATACATGTATAACTTATGTAGGGAGATTTGTTTCATCTGTGTATCATCTGAGGCTGTTCACTTCACTGGGTATATGTGAGGGTCTACATCCACATTAATATGTATTTTTCCTTCTTTCAGGTTTGGTCTAAGCAACAAATTTGATGCAGAATTCCCTTCGGTTTTGACCGGAAAGGTAAGAATGTTTTTCAGAAAACTTTGTGAAAACATGAAGGGGAGTGGTCACTAGAAATGGGCTCGGGCGTGTTCGGGATCCCGCCAGAAAGCCGACACTGCACACCGCTGATAACAGGCAGTGAGACCTTTCTGGATCTGCAACTACGGCTCGGGAAATGGCTCACTTGCCTGTGATTAGAGTTCTGCAGTGTCTGCTTCCTGGCGGGATCCCGAACACACCCGAGCCCATTCCTGGTGGTCATAAACAATACCATTAAAATAAGCACACTTTAGAGTAGGCGTCTCTCTAAAATGGGATTGGATTATTTGTAGGGCTTGGCAAGCCAATTGTTATCCCCTGTCCATTGAGTTGGGCTCAGTGGCTAATAACAAAGCTTTCACTGGGAAATGGGATGGCAGTGGGTAGGAGTCCATCAAAATCTAGATAAGTTGTGTGACACGCACACAGATAAATCACTAAAATGTGCTTGGGCAAAAAATGGTTTTAATTTTTTCTGTGTATGATGGCATGTTGTGCAAGTGTGACACCCCCCACGATGACACGGGACATCTATTATTTCCTGCATGAGAAACTCATGAGTACAGTAAAGTGTCTCACTGAAATACAAAACTAGTCAGCTAGGCTTGTTACATTGGGTTTTCAGTCATTTTTAATTATTGATTTGAGGCATATTCTTTCCTTAAGGTGCCTCCTTGTTTTGCTTTTTATTTTGTTTCAAATATTTAAAAAAAATACACCCACAAAACTCCTTTTATTTTTTATTTGCACTGAAGATTTATTTTTTGCATAATATGAATTTGACATAATTGGGCTACCTGAAGATGTATAGTCCCAACGGCCCTAACATGATCCAGGTGACTGAAAGTGAGTAGATAAACCTCCAGAGAAGACACCATAGTTTCCTGCCAACTGCACTCGCCAGTAGATGTTCTATAGTGAGATAAGCCTACAGTTCAGAGGTGTAAGTCGTAAAATTTCTCTAGTATTGTTCGTGGAGATGAAAGGTGATTGATGGGGTGGTGGTGGTTTTGTTTGACTTTTTAACAATCCAGATCTTGCCTGCTGGGCTTTGCTTGGTTTTTCTGTTTGTTGCCCTTATTGCATCCTGTCGTAAAATATTATGATCCTTTTTAGTGTTTGAAAAAAAAAAGCAGATGCCTAAGGGAAATAATGTCTTCACATTGTAGTAAAGCGCAACACATATTAAGGGCCTTATCTGTTTTTTAAAGGGGGGAAAAAAGGGTGCAAAAGCAATAACGCAAGTGAGAAAGTAGACTCTAAACAGACTATATATATATATATATATATATATATATATATATATATATATATATATATATATATATATATATATATATATATATATATATATATATATATTTATTTATTTATATTAAAAAAAAAAAAGTAACCAATCCCTGTAAGCTTGAGTGGCATTACATGGATGAGGTCTGAGATCTTTAAAGGCCTCTGTCCAGCCACTGCTCTGAAGCATGGAGATTGTTGTAAAGCACACCATATGTCAGTTTCAGTGGACTAGAAATGCCTGCCTGTTTTTGTAAAGGCAGCCTGCATCTAGCAGTGGTTGGGAAAGATCTGTTAGGAGTGAGAATTTATTGTGCAAATTTATGTAAATTTGAAGCTGGCCCATATACACTGTGCACATTTTCAGATGGTTCTTGAGGAACTGGCCAAAATTCTCAGTTGGTGGCCCTTCAGGTCCCACTTTCTTTAATAGAAGTCAATCATTCTATTGACTTTTGTCGAAGGAGCCTGCTGGAATTTTTTTTTATAAGGCAGCGGTTGCAACCAGTCATATGCTGTCACTGTTGGGAGATTCATTTATCTGCACTGTATAATGTGGATGGAGGAATCTGTTCATAATGAGATTGAGAAAATGAGATTTAATACTCTGAAGGTCCTGGCTGTTCTGTAGTGTATGTAGGGCATTCCTTCTATTCACATTTTTGCAAGAAGAGTATAGCCATGTCATTTTTTTGGGCAATGAATTGGGTAAGTTGTTGACACTTTTAGCTATGTCTTTAAAATGTTATGCTTTATCCTTCCAGGTTGCTCCAGAGGAGTTTAAAATCAGTATTGGTCGTGTAAATACCTGCTTGAGAAAGAATCTCCCCCTCAATGTGAAATGGCTGCTATGTGGCTGTATCTGCTGCTGTTGTACATTAGGCTTCAGTTTGTGGCCTGTTATATGCCTGAATAAAAGGGTTAGTAATTTTAAATTGACTAGTGTGAAACAATGGGTGTTTACACCTGTACAGTGATAAATAAAAGACAAAACCAGATAAAATTCCCAGCTCAACTAACCAACCAGTCTGCTTACCAACCGACTTAACCTGTCCAACAGTATGCGTTAAATCGGGTTTGGTTAACGCACATATGTAAATTTAGGAGACTCCTAAATTTAGAAGGGTTAGGACTGCAAGTAATACAGGGTGTCACAATGGGGCCTTGCAATTTGCAAATGCGCTTGCAAATATCTGCTAAGTAAACTTTTTAACGCATACTGTTTGACAGGTTAAATCGGTTGGTAAGTTGAGCTGGGAATTTTCTCTGGTTTTGTCTTTCATGCGTTGTCCTTCCATGTGCTCCTTGCTGTAAAGGCCATTTATAGGTTGGTGCAGAGCCCATTTTTGTGGAGACATAAAACATGCCCTGCATTTTTGTAGAATTTTTTTTTTTTTTTGTATATGGTGTGCGTATTTGTGGTTTTAAACTACATAAAAAAAAAAAAATTCACACTGAGCCCTGCTTCAGGGCACAAGATTTGCTGCGTTTCCACGCATTGCAATGCTTGGCAGTCGCACTGCTTCCGTGTCAATGTTAGATTAACGTCACCCTCAAAACAGATTGCAAAATCGCATGGGTGTGAGCGATCCTGTGATGCACCTTTTTGGTGCAGATGCGATGCTATTTGAGCCATACAAAATGTATGGCTCAATATGCACCGCACAGACCTCACATTTGATGTGCACAGGAATGCGGTGCGATTCCTGTGCGAATTGCATGCAGTGTTTTCCACGCACCAGTGTGAACTGCATCTGAAATCTTTGACTTCTTGGCTGTGTCGCATATGATGGCAGGTACATAGCAGTGATGTCCAGAACAGCTGTGAGGACACTGTTAGATTCTGGGACATTGCATGCAATTTTTCATTACTATGAAGAGATTCTCTATATCTATACCATTTCGTCAATGTTTTTGATGGAATACACATAACTTTAATCATCATTTCAGAAGATGCACAAAATGGGAAAAGCCGCTAATTTGATGCAATATGTAAAACCGGGTTTGACTAAAATTTGGAGCCCTTGGAAAATACCTAGTTTAAAGTGTAACTATGGCTAAAATGACTTTTATGATAGTCTGTCACTAGCACTAAAGTGGATGTAAACCCTCTCCTATACCAAGTGAAATGAACAGCCTTAGATGATGCACAGAGATGAAACCAATCGCCCTATTATAAGTCTTGTGTGTATATCTGCTGTCTTCATCTTGCTATATTCTTTTAGAATTCTTACATTGTGTTAGAATTTTTTCTTCCTCATTCTGCAGTAGGCGTGGTGTCTGGACTTACACTGTGACAGCTGATTGGAGGAATGGCAACTGCCCAGTTGACATAGGCAGAGGAACAAAGATACTTTTTAGAGCTGTGTGACAAGACAAGCTCTCTAATCTATTTAGCACTTTTATATTGAGCTGTGCGTGTGCAGCTCAGTGTATATTTTGCAGAGGATTGGGAACCGGCAGATAAATGCATTTTATTGCAGAAGCAACATTGCATGTCTCTTCTGCACTAATGATTGTACCTGTTAGTAGTTTTTTAGCCTTTAGTTCAAGCTTTAAGTTAGCGGGTTTAGTTCCACTTTAAGGAGCAGTCTTTGATTTCGTCCACGTATAATTTAGTTTTATTGCCTGGTGATCGACCAAAGTTTTCACCTTCCTTTATCAGACCAAGATGTCCAGCAAATGTGGCAGTTAAAGGGTTAAGAAAAAACATTTAACACTGACAGGGGTGCTTACAATGGTCGGCTTTTATTCATTAATATAAAACCTTTATCCCAAAAGGGGAGAAAAAAACATTTCTGTAACTGCTTAAAGGGGTTGTAAAGGTAAATTTGTGGAGTCAAAACGCACAAATCGCCCTAACGTGTGTCCAAAAACATAGCAAGCACAGCAAAAAGCACTGCAGAAATGCTCAAAAGCAACATGCATAGATATTAAGCCTAATGCCGCATACACACCATCACTTTATGTGATGAAAAAAAACGACACTTTCTGTGAAGTAAAAAATGACGTTTTTGAAACTTCAATTTTCAAAGACGAAGTTGCATACACACCATCGTTTTTCTCACAATGTTCTTGCAAAGTGAGGTTACGTTCCACCACGTTTTACCATTGAAGCTTGCTTCATAAGTAGCTTCTGGGCATGCGTGGATGAAAAAACGTCTTAGAAAACGACATTTTTTGCTACACACGGTCAATTTCTGTGAAGTAAAAAGTGCACTTTTGAAAAACGACACATAAAATTGAAGCATGCTTCAATTTTTTTTGGTCGTTTTTTACAAGACATAAAACGACGTTTTCCCCCACACACAGTCAATTAAAGTGACGTTTTTAAAAACCTCATTTTTTTTCATCACATAAAGTGATGGTGTGTACGCGGCATAAGTCCTACATAAATTCCATGTCAGTCTTGTGTAGAAAGCTGTTGTCATTCTTTGGGTCCTGCTAATGTAGCTCCTTTTGAGAATGCGGAGTTGGGCTTCAAGATATTGTATGTTTGACAATACTATACATACTGACTGCTATATTAAAATGTATGACGATGTTCCATATAATTCATGACCAAATTTATTCTGGTTTTGTTAGACAAGGAGATCTATTCACAAACTCTTGGACTGGGAGAATAACAGATTATATCACAAGGTAAATAAATGGTCTTTAGAAAATGGTGACTTAGCTGTCACAAATATAAAAATTGCTTTTTATTAATGTTGTATCAATTGTTCCTTAGCTTGGCTTGCACTGGAAACTGAGCAGAAGGAAATGTGAATCAAACAATATGATGGAATATGTGAGTATGTTTTTCATACAGAGACGTATGGGAGGTTATTTATTTTTTTAACCATCATTACCTAGGGTGGATACTGCATCTGTCCCCTGCCGGCTCTAAGACTAAGAACCGAGCAATCGACCACCGCTGATCACTCGGTTCTCTGCTCACTGAGCAAAGACCTGTGACTGTTAATCATTGCATTTTGCTCTGTCTGCCCCACACTTTCTGGGGCAATGGGCTGTGGAGGGTGCAGGAGCGGCCAAGTCAGGCTCTCCGCTACTCACTGAGCCAGGTGCTGGTCCAGACATGTGGTGGTTGCGATCTTGCCTGTGTTATATCTTCCTGCTGTCTGCTGAAAATGGGTCACAGGAGTGCAGAACGTGATCCATAGGAGTACAGCCAAACAAGCTTTGGCTATACTTCTCCTTTAAAGACCTATTGGTGTAAACTTTGTGCTGGTCACTCAGCCACCCCGGGGTAATGATTTCATAATCTTCTGTTCTTTTAGAAAATAATATTTGAAGCATTGTTCCTCATGCACACTACTAGACATTTAGCCCCTGTGCCTGAGACTCCGGCATTTTTGGGTGGAAGGCACAGGTGCACTGCCCAACCCTACTGCCAGCAGCCTGTATAAATCTGAAAGGGTGAAAGCTGCTGCAGAAAAGTTCTGTGAATGGGTAGGGGGGGAGAGAGGTGAGCAAACACTGGTTTCTATGTATGAGAGCAGCGCCTCTTCTAAATGCTCTTGCTATACTTCTGGACCTAAATTAACGTGTAATTACTACAGAAATAACCATCCTACTTAACGTGACATACATTTTGTAATACTTCTATTTAGACTGCAGATTAAAAAGTATTTGCCTGTTCACATCAGCAACCACATTCTAACAGGTCTGCTGGTAAACACCCCCCCCCCTCTCTTTTTAGTGCACACCACTACAGTGCAGTGGTGTGAACTGAGCACACGGGACACACGCCTTGTGTATGAAGTGGGCTGTGTGCAGCACTATACATTGTGGTGGAATTTGCCCCTAATAAGTCTCTGACCAGGAAAAAAACATTTCTATTTCATTCATGGATGGACAGACACAGCCTTAATCTTGACAAAGTGGGTATTAGCCTTCCTTTAGGAGTGACTAGGCAGAAAGTGTTAACAACTTCAAAGCTGAACAGCCCTGCCCAGGGAGCAGTCCAACTGGCTATATCCCCTCAGCCTGCACCAAGCTCCCTTCGGGCCCATAGGCCTGGAGGCTTTATTTCAAATTTACTTTGGATTTTTTTTTTTCCTGTGATCTTCGATCAACTGCCGACTGGGCAACAGGTTGGATCCCAGATCCTTGTAGTCCCCCCAGTTTCGGCCATCGAGTGTGTGCCAACCATAGCTATGCACTGGGACGTCCACGACAGGCCCATTGCTCTACGGGTGGCCAATGAGCTATACGCTCCAGGGCATGCATATGATCGGTCTATAGGGCTGAGTCGCAGCAGCCGGGCCAACAGTCACCTCCGTCACCATGAGGGAGATGGTCTGTCTAGGATGCTTCCAGCACAAGGGTGGGTAAGTAGTAATCTCCTGCTTCGGCAGGAAGACAGAGCTGGGCATCCCTGGAGAGGTGAGTGAAGGGCTCTATTCCTCCCTTCTCCCTTCCCTCCTCCCTAGGCTCTCAGAGCTAGCTGCTGGGGTGGGGGTTCCCCTGGGGAGCTTCACCTGGGGAGCTTCACCTGGGGAACCATAAGTTACGCACTAAATCAGTGTATAAACTGCATAAGAGATTCTGCTTACCTGTGTTTCCTGCTCCATGCTGTTGGCGACCATTTTTGCTGTGATCCATGCTGTATTGCTTTAGTTGCACTGGCGGCCATGTTCTTGTGGCCGCATTGTATTGGCCTCTATCGACGCTCGGCGGCCATGTTTTTGGTGATTCCTGCTGTGTGTACTGACTGCTGTATTTTGCTCTGCTGCACTGATCACTGGTTTTCTGCTAGCGGCCTCCGCATTTTGCTCCAGGCTCCCAGATACGGCGAAGCTGTGAACGAACGTTGTTTTCTGTGGCCGCGCTGGGTAGGCCTCTAGCCGCCACTCGGAGGCCATTTTTCTGTAGGTCCCACACTCATCTACGCTGCCGGCCATGCTTTTGTGGCCCACGCACTGTTGGCCTCTAGTGTCGGATCGATGGCCATTTTACCATCGATCAGACCTTTTTAAAATGGTCAGACGAACAGATACACGCTGCTGACTGATCAGTCTGAAACTGACAAAAGTAGCAACCTCACAAGCGGCTTTCGATCGTACCTGTTTGCACCTATTTTTTTATGTTATTATATAAGCACTTGCACTTTAAATCACTATTGCATTGTTGACCTTATAGTTAATATATTGTTTCAAGCTAGAATTTGGAATTTATCGCCTACTATTGGCGCCCCCTTACTATTATACACCCCCCACATTGCTAAAGTTGTTTTCACACCACTCTAGGGGAGCAGCTTCTTTAATATATTACCATAGTGCGGAGTTCTCAATTTTTTTTCATATACAGATTATAGCAATGTGATAGGTTGTGTAACCATAAAATGTCCATTCACAGAAGGAAGCCTTCACAAGGGGATTAGAAGCAAAATCCAGCAAGAGCTACTGAGTATAAAAGAGAAGTGAGGTGCCTCTAAGTGTAGCAATACTTTGCTAAATGTTGTACCTTCATTAAATGTAACCATATTGCTACACTTAGAGGCGCCTCTCTTCTCTTTTATACCCAGTTGTCATGACGCTACTCTTGTATCAAGACATCGCTTGTATATCAAGTCAAAAGTTGTTAAAAATGTTTGCTTGTCTTGCAAAACGCTCTTAAACAAAGTTACACTCAAACCAAGGTTTTACATATAATTTTCTCACAATGATTAACCACTTCAATACTGGGCACTTTTACTGCCCAGGCCAGCTTTCAGTGCTGTTGCAATTTTAAATGACAATTGCACAGTTATGAAACTGTGCCCAAACTACATTTTTATAATTTTGTTCACACAATTGGAGCTTTCTTTTGGTGGTATTTAATCACCACTGGGTTTTTTTACTTTTTGCTAAATAAACCAAAAGTACAGAATTTTGAAAATAAACGTGTTTTTCTCTGATTCTGTTTAAAATGTTGCAAATAATGGTTCTTCATAAAATGTAGTCCAAAATATATATTCTATTCCATTTCTTTGAAAATACCCAAATCAGTGTTTATTTTAAACAATGGTGTATATATCTAAAAATTGATCACCACTGATGTACTGACTATATCATTTTGAGGCCCTAAAATGGACAGTAGAAATGCCCCCAATTAAATGATTGGTCACAGCTAATTGCATGGTACAGATGGGCTGTGATTGGCCCTGTCTGTACCTTGTGATCAAATTGACCAATCACCGCTAGCAACACAATTGTACACAGGGGATGGTATGTTGTGTACAACAGTCATGTGACCTGCTGTGATTCGTCACGGTGGTCACATGGTACCAGCAGCGAGCCAGTACTCTGATCAGTCACAGCGGTGCTGCACGGCCCCTCGGTCGACTCTTCCTGACAGGATGTTGTATGACATCCAGTCAGGATGGGAAAGCCACCTCCCAGTCATTTGTCTATAGGCTGTGTGGGAAGTGGTTAAAAGTGGGTGTTTTTTTTTTTTTTTTTTTTTTTTTGTCATCTACTGAACCTTTTTAACTCCTATTTATTTATTTATTTTTTGCAGGTTATACTCATAGAATTCTTACCAAAGTACCCGATATTTCGACCGGACTGAAGATGATGTGCTTCTGCTTCATTTCATAATATTTTGTTACTGGTCATTCCTACCCTTAGTGCCTTTTTAGATGGTTTGTGGAAAGAAAAGGTATACTACTGTGTTTTAAAAACACAAAATGGGTGTCTTTCTTTTTTTTGTATAGCAGTACAGTGTCCTAATAGCTTCTGTATTTTTTACATGTATAAAGAAAATCAAGATTTGCACACTTATTTTTTATGTTAAGGGAAGCTTTCTGTGTTGCACTTCATTTTGCCCATATGGTGCAAGTGTTACGCAGCTCATTTTGCTGTAAGCACTTCACACTGATGGGATTAATATTCTATATACACTCAATGTAAATAGTTGCAGTTAGGGACATGCATCAATGCTGCTTTAACTCTAGCTTATTGCCTTATTGTACCTATGTCTCTCCTATTTCTTTTTTTTTTTACACTAATACAAACTGAAATCTGTTTATACACTTGAGCCCTAAAGGTAGAGGGGTAAGCAGCTTGGTTAAATCACTACGGCTCAGGCAAGCCATGCGGAGCTTTGAAGTGGAGAAAACGAAGGAAGTTCACACATTGCCTGGTCTGTTGTAAAGTGCGATGTCGCTGCTTATGGGACCGTACTACAAATACAATGTATCAGTGTTGTGGTTATTAGAGATCAGCACCTCAGAATAAGAATATAATGAAAGCTGAAATAGATTATTTAACCAAAAACTGTAAATATTGCCTTTTCAGACCTGCAAGTGTTATACTTATGTTTACAGAATGTAATATAGCTGTTACAGTATTGCCAATTCTGGTTGAGCTTATAAACTTACATGTAGGCTTCATTTGATTGTATGAACCATTTTACAGTTACATGAGACTAGTCTGCATTTTTTTTTGTGCTGTTGGCCTACCAGCGAAGGCTTATGTTATGTTTTTAGGCCAAAAGCTGGTGATATATGTAAGTAAATGGCCAACTTGCACTTTACGAGTATGTGTTTTTGTGTTGGGAGCAGGCCATCTTCTGGTGTTTAAAAACCCACATTGAGAACCCCAGTATTGTATCTATTATATACTACAGAATTTATGTGATTAGTTTTAATATAGGGGATTTTAGGCTTTACAAGTTTGGTTAGTCATTGGCTCCAATATTGCAGTGCTCTGATCGCCACAGAGAATTCCTCTTGAAATGCATTTCCAGCTTTTGGTGTGATTAAAGAAAGAAGGGCTAGAACCTCTGTCAGTAACTTGGCTAGGAAGAGAATTGAAAACGCCTCACAAGTCATTTGGAGGACTCACCCCGACAGTTGTCATTGGGGCAAAAAGTGAGGCTAAATCCAGTGAAAAGCTGTAAATGTATAGGTAGGTGGGGGCAAATCTCCCAGTAGACACGTTTTGACAAATGTCCCCAATTTGGGCAGGTTTACTCTCACTAGTTAGCTTCTGGGACTAAAAGTGGAATGTCCCTAGCACAAACATAAGCAGCAATAAAAACCTGGCAGAGATTCTAACGCTTCCTCCTCTGAAATTCTGCTTGAAAACCTTGACTTCTCTTAAATAAATTTCAACTTGGAAATTTAAAAGATTTTGTCCCCCCTCCCCCTCCAAATTGCCATACAGGGCAGTGAATCTTTTTGTCATGATGCACTAGTGTCATGCAGTGTGATATACTAGATGTAGGCCACATACATGTGCCCAAGCATGATGCCTCAGGGTGTTGTAATCTTACATTTAAACCCATCATCCCCTTTCATATAACAGCAATGCGTTAATACACCAGAGAATAGTAGGGAAATGGTGTGCTGGTTAAACAAGATATACATACATACATATTTTATTTTTTTCTCTTTGAATTTACCCATAAGTAATTTTAAGACTAGACTTGTGCAGGAAAAAAGTCATAGATAATAACAGTTGAAACTTGAAGTGGCAAACATACAGAAATGTTTAAGGCTGCTTTCACACTGAGGCGCTTTGCAGGTGCTATTGCGCTAAAAATAGCACCTGTAATGTGCCCAGAAAGAGCTGCTCCTTTCTATCCAGGGCTTTCACACTGGAGCGTTGCGGGACGCAAAAAAAAGGCCTGAGGCACAGTAGGAGCGGTAAAAATGCCGCTCCTATAGCGCCCCTGCCCATTGAAAACAATGGGGTAGCTATTTTTAGCGGAGTTTTACCATTTTGTTTGCCGGGATTTTCGGCCGCTAGTGTTGCAGTTTTAACCCCTGCTAGCGGCTGAAAAAGGGTTAAACCGCCTGCAAAAAGCCTCTCTGGCGTTTTGCAGGCGGTTTTAACCCTTTTTGGCCGCTAGCGGGGGTTAAAACTGCAACGCTAGCGGCCGAAAATCCAGACAAACAAAATTGTAAAACGCCGCTAAAAATAGCGGTGTTTTACCACCAGCGTGAAAGTAGCCTGATGCCACGTACACACGATCGGTTCATCCGATTGAAAACGGCCTGATGGATTTTTTTCATCAGATATCCACTGAAGCTGACTTTCATCAGTCTTGCCTACACACCATCAGTTAAAAATCCGTTTGTGTCCAACACGGTGACGTAAAACACAACGACGTGCTGAGAAAAATTAAGTTCAATGCTTCCGATCATGCGTCAACTTGATTCTGATCATGCGTGGATTTTTAACCGATGGACTTGCCCACAGACGATCGTTTTTTTTTTTAACCATCAGATAATTTAAATTATCACCGATGGGGGGGGGGGGGGGGGGGGAAACGATGGGGCCCACACACGATCGGTTCGTCTGATGAAAACGGTCCATCAGAAGGTTTTCATCAGACAAACCGATCGTGTGTACGCGGCATAAGTGTTGTATGCTCCAAGCAGAAGTCTGCTTTCAGTCTTCTAATGCTTCAGTGTATTTGGTTAGGTTTCTAATATGTCATCCTGATAATGATTAGTTACGTTGAAGAGAAATTGCAATATTTACCAAAACAGGATTGTAAACCATTCCTGAAATATGGGTGTCAGCTGAGGAGGCCATAGATTAAGTGTTTAGCATTTTATTGCCCAAAGTGCTTAAGATTTTGTGTAGAACACAATAGTATACATATTTTACAATTTTGCAAGGTAAACCGCAAAATGTATTCTTAGTTAAAGCTGAACTCCATGGAGCCACTGAAATACTTAAAGTTAAAATGCTGAAATGATTTCACCTGCCAAAGGTTTGTAGTTCAGCCATTCTTGTTATCTGGAAAACTCTTCCAGAAGATACAAGCAGGTTGTTGATGATCACTGCAGTAGTAGCACAGCCTGGACTAGGACATAGTGAAAATACACCCCTGGTCTGCTGATTGGACAATAATCTCTGCTGACTTTGCTCTTCCACCTAATAGTGTGTTCACAGCAGAGCCTCCATATGCACCAACTGTGCCAGGTATTACAGAATGCTGATAATCAAGAAAACCTGAAGTAATTGACGCTGCTTGCAATTAGAATACATGTAATTGTTTTAAATATGTGCATGGAGTTCTGGCTTAAATGCCATAAATAACTGTTTTCTTCATCTATTTTTGTTTTCTCCCCACAATGAGAAAAAAATCAAATGAAGAAAACCATGGAAAGGTATTTAAATTACCTAATGGTAATTCAAGGTCACAATTTTGTCTAAAAAGTTATATTGGGCAAAGAGAATTAGTTTCTAACACCGCTAATGTTCCTAAATTTGTAGCCAGTCTTCTACAATTACTTTTGGATTTAATATTCAACATGAAATTTTATTTAACGCAATGTCTAACGTTATCTTTTGCCAAGTAAGGTATCTTATAGTAGTGCCATAATCTTAATTGGGAAAATGACATTGTCCAATGGATAAGGGGCTAACCATCTTTTGGTTTATTCTTTTTACACATCTTGTGGACTTTTTTGTCTTGACATAGATTTATTTTGACCACACGGTTTGATTACATCTTATTTGCACAGTGCCATTATTTAGTTGCTTTCAAACTTCGCTGCAATTACCTCCATAGATTTCAGAGGGATGGGCAATTGCGCCCCCCATGCTTTTTTTTTTTTTTTTTTTTTTTTTTTTTTTTTTTTTTTTTTTTTTTATCTTTGTAACAATAAGGTGAACATTTGTTTTACAGTTATGTCACCTAAGTAGTTTAGTGGGGGTTCACCCTCAAAAAAAATTCTAACATTACATCCAGCATACTAACGACATGTAAAGTATGCTGGTATTTTTCTCCGTACATTCCATTTAATTGTTATTTTCGCCCAGGCTTCCGGGTTCTGAATTCCCACGGGACTGGGCGTTCCTATTGAAAGCTTAGCTGATTGACGTCTGGTGAAAATCTTCCCATGGCGCATAAAGCACGTCACCAGTTTTCCGTAAATAGCCGACCTGCGAGTCGGCTCTATATGGCGCCTGCGCAGTCGGCTCTACACGGCAGGCGCAGGCACCGTATAGCGCCGGTTTGCAGGTCGGCTCTTTACGGAAAACTGGTGATGCGCTTTATGCGCCATGGGAAGATTTTCACCAGACGTCAGTCAGCTAAGCTTTCAATCGGAACGCCCAGTCCCGCGGGAATCAGAACCCAGAAGCCTGGGCGAAAATAACAAACGGTATGTACGGAGGAAAAAAAATAAATAAATACCAGCATACTTTACATGTCGTTAGTATGCTGGATGTAATGTTAGAATTATTTTTTTAGGGTGAACCTCCACTTTAAGAGAACTAAGCTCATAAACTAGAGGCCAGTTTTGGATTGGAAGCATTTCGCTACACCTTTGCTACTTCCATAGTCACAATATTTAAAAAGTACCTCATACTTAAGGAATACCTGTATATTGTAATAGTATTAATCTTTTATTTTTTTTTATTTATTTTTTTATATACTTTTTCCGTATTTTTTTTTTTTTTTTTAAATACATTTTTCTTAAATTTAAAGCGTACCTGCTTTAAATTTGTCAGCTGATAGGCTGACAGTGCTGCCAAAATTCAGGCACGAAGTACCCTTGATAATCTTGTAATGGATTTGTATGCATCTCAAGAGGCCTAGATTTCTGCATTGCAATGTGTGGTGTGTTGCAGTGCCATTCATTTTAAAGTGATTCTAAAGCCTTAAGGACTTTATTTTTTTTTTTTACCTTTCAATGCATTCAATTCACCCCTTTATACTTACCGGGACCTGATTTCAATCCAGTGTTGTGCACATAAGCAGTGTCTCTATCCCTCTTCACTGGGTAGATTGATGGCAGCGGGAGCCATTTGCTCCTGCTGCTGTCAATCAAATTCTGGGACAGGGCTAGGCTGTTCTGTGTGTCTCTAGACACACAGGCTGCACTGGTTGGGAGCAAGCTCGCACAAGTGGCCCCATAAAAAGTTCCTTTCTATGGTGGGCATTTGCTGAAGAGGAGCCAGGAGCGTGAGGGACCCCAGGAGAACAAGAGTTAGGCTGCTCTGTGCAAAATCGTTGCACAGAGTTGGTAAGAATGACATATTTGTAAAACTAAAATTTATGATGTATTAAAATACAAAACATATAAATGTAGCGCTAGAGATAATACAAAGTGATATGAACACCATGAGTAAATAAACATGTATCTGTAAATACATATGAAGAAAACAATCTCTATATTGACAAAAAAAAATGTGGAGATAGTCCAATGAAGGTAAAAGTGGTGATGATCCCCTAATCCAAACATGACAAATGTGTAAAGAAGAGGAAGAAGCCGCCACCATCTGGAGAGAGGCTTACCGGAAATGTTGAACCCTAAAGGAACATACGGGTCAATCAAGCGTGATTAAAATTCTGTAGGACCAATCATCAGCTGCAGCTCTTATGCGACATCCAGTGGAAAAAAAGGGCACATAGCGTAATATTTGTCTCCGATAGATGTGCTTTGAAGGTTCATAGCACATCTATCGCAGACAAATATTACGCTATGTGCCCTTTTTTTGAACACTCTCCATTTGGCTTTGTTGTTTGACCTCTGGTGGGTCATTCCTCACAAGCATCTATCATCTACTCACCTTGGGTGTCACGCCTTAAAGTGCTGGATGTCGCATAAGAGCTGCAGCTGATTGGTCCTGTCCTACAGGATTTTTATCACGCTTGATTGACCCTTTTAAACGTATGTTCCTTAGGATTCAACACTTCCGGTAAGCCTCTCTCCAGATGGTGGCGGCTTCTTCCTCTTCTCTACATATTTATTGTCACATTTGGATTAGGGGATCATCATCACTTTTACCTTTATTGGACTATCTCCACATTTTTTTTTTGTCAATATAGAGATTGTTTTCTTCATATTCATTTGTCATATGTAATTCACAGATACATGTTTATTTAATTTACTCATGGTGTTCATATCACTTTTGTATTATCTCTAGGGCTACATTTATGTTTTGTATGTTTTTTTCCACTTGTCGATTGGGTTTGTAGCTGCTTACCATCTAAGACAGCGTGGAATTTTTCTGTTTTTGTTTCTATAATGTATTAAAATAATAATCACTTTAAATATCACGCCAATGCACAGATGTGAGTTACAGCACATGTCATGCACCAATTTAGGTGTGTTGCAGCCCAATCACAATAACCCATGTACATAGTGTTGGCATTAAGGCCGTGCACCAGTGTAAACTGGCCCTTTTATGGTTTAAAACCCATGTATACCTCTGGGAATCGGCTTTTTGTGCAATCCTGGATTCCAGAGGTACAGTGCCTTGCAAAAGTATTCGGCCCCCTTGAACTTTGCGACCTTTTGCCACATTTCAGGCTTCAAACATAAAGATATAAAACTGTAATTTTTTTTTTTTTTTTTTTTTGAAGAATCAACAACAAGTGGGACACAATCATGAAGTGGAACGAAATGTATTGGATATTTCAAACTTTTTTTAACAAATAAAAAACTGAAAAATTTGGCGTGCAAAATTATTCAGCCCCCTTAAGTTAACTTTGTAGCGCCACCTTTTGCTGCGATTACAGCTGTAAGTCACTTGGGGTATATCTCTATCAGTTTTGCACATCGAGAGACTGAAATTTTTGCCCATTCCTCCTTGCAAAACCGCTCGAGCTCAGTCAGTGAGGTTGGATGGAGAGCGTTTGTGAACAGCAGTTTTCAGTTCTCCACAGATTCTCGATTGGATTCAGGTCTGGACTTTGACTTGGCCATTCTAACACCTGGATATGTTTATTTGTGAACCATTCCATTGTAGATTTTGCTTTATGTTTTGGATCATTGTCTTGTTGGAAGACAAATCTCTGTCCCAGTCTCAGGTCTTTTGCAGACTCCATCAGGTTTTCTTCCAGAATGGTCCTGTATTTGGCTCCATCCATCTTCCCATCAATTTTAACCATCTTCCCTGTCCCTGCTGAAGAAAAGCAGGCCCAAACCATGATGCTGCCACCACCATCTTTGACAGTGGGGATGGTGTGTTCAGGGTGATGAGCTGTGTTGCTTTTACGCCAAACATAACGTTTTGCATTGTTGCCAAAAAGTTCGATTTTGGTTTCATCTGACCAGAGCACCTTCTTCCACATGTTTGGTGTGTCTCCCAGGTGGCTTGTAGCAAACTTTAAACAACACTTTTTATGGATATCTTTAAGAAATGGCTTTCTTCTTGCCACTCTTCCATAAAGGCCAGATTTGTGCAGTATACGACTGATTGTTGTCCTATGGACAGAGTCTCCCACCTCAGCTGTAGATCTCTGCAGTTCATCCAGAGTGATCATGGGCCTCTTGGCTGCATCTCTGATCAGTCTTCTCCTTGTATGAGCTGAAAGTTTAAAGGGACGGCCGGGTCTTCAGAGATTTGCAGTGGTCTGATACTCCTTCCATTTCAATATTATCGCTTGCACAGTGCTCCTTGGGATGTTTAAAGCTTGGAAATCTTTTTGTATCCAAATCCGGCTTTAAACTTCTCCACAACAGTATCTCGGACCTGCCTGGTGTGTTCCTTGTTCTTCATGATGCTCTCTGCACTTTAAACGGACCTCTGAGACTATCACAGTGCAGGTGCATTTATACAGAGACTTGATTACACACAGGTGGATTCTATTTATCATCATTAGTCATTTAAGTCAACATTGGATCATTCAGAGATCCTCACTGAACTTCTGGAGAGAGTTTGCTGCACTGAAAGTAAGGGGGCTGAATAATTTTGCACGCCCAATTTTTCAGTTTTTTATTTGTTAAAGTTTGAAATATCCAATAAATTTCGTTCCACTTCATGATTGTGTCCCACTTGTTGTTGTTTCTTCAAAAAAAATTAGTTTTATATCTTTGTGTTTGAAGCCTGAAATGTGGCAAAAGGTCGCAAAGTTCAAGGGGGCGGAATACTTTCGCAAGGCACTGTACCTTCCTTGTACTTGGTAAAAAAAAAGAGGAATGCCCCAGGGATTTTGTGGGCCAAGGTAAAGACCAGAAATTAAACTACAATTAGTAGTTGATAAAATCGGAGCACACTAGTCGTGTTACAATGGTATACAGCTAGATTGGGAAGCACTTGGTAGGTCTCAGAAGTGGAAGGCGAACCATGATACATGGGTTCAGAAGTTCCGACGTGTTTTGGAATATTTAAATATAAAATTCCTTCAGGGGCAGATCAAAGTCCAACTGTATTATCTATTAAAGTACCACACTTGTACAAATGTGAACAAGAATAGGAAAACGGCGTGACTGGTATATAATTGGGATAAGTGGTCTGAAAAAAGATGGCCAACTGGCAATTTTATATCACAGATCAAGATCCACTCCAAACAGAGTCAGGGTCACCCCTCTAATCCCCCCCGCATGTCCAGGGGACGCCCAAGGTGGGTGACGATTGTAGAGACGCTTTCAAGACAATGGTAGCATAATGATCACCACTAGAGATTTAAATGTCCCAATTATATACCGGTCATGCCGTTTTCCCGTTCACATTTGTACAAGCATAGTATTTATTGCATAAACTTTTGTTTTGGAAAAAAAAATTATATTGTGTTACTAGATAATACAGTTGACCTTTGATCAGCCCCTGAAGAAGGAATTTAATATTTAAATATTCCGAAACCTTCTGAGACCTACCAAGTGCTTCAGAATTTAGCTGTATACCATTGTAACATTAATAGTGTGCTCTGATTTTATCAACTACTAATTGTATGTCCTTGTCTGTTTTTTTGGTAATACTTTAACTTTTTATACATGTTCTTTATGCCTTGGGCATTCCTTCTTGTTCTCCTTTGTTTTTGGGATGTGGCCTGGTTCTCCAATCTATTATCTAGCGGTAGTCCCCATATAATCTTTCTCCTCTTTCCTTGTACTTGGTAGTTCTTTTACACAACACTTTGATATACCAGAGCAGTTTACTTTAACATATTTGTCTGTCAGTTAAACTGGATCCACATTATACAACTCTTGTTTGATTTTTTTTTTTTTCCCTTTTAGATTTTATAAAACCATGTAGTGCAAGGGCCTGCCTGACTTCATACAAAATACTTTTTGACCTCCTGTTATATAGTTCTGGTAAATCCGAAAGGAAAACAATCTAAAGAATATTGACTAGTGTATATCCAGCCTATCAGAAAAAGTTCATGCAGTAAAAAAAAAAAAAAAAAACAGTATTAAGGGAAAGATCTATAAATAGAAAAGCAATACTTTCTGTATAATAGCTGTTTGAACCACTATAACTGAATGTATAATAGAGTACAAAACTTGTTAAATCATAAAATGCAAAATGAAATAAAACTTTATGTAAATGTATTTTATTATACTACAGTGGAAATATAAGCCCCCCAAAAAAAAATTAAAATCTCAAAGTGGATGTCACACAGCAGATGCCTTTTATCTTTTCTTTTAAAAGAAAAGTAACGGTGAAAAGAAATATACAAAAAACAAACTCCATACCCCTGCTCTTCACAGGTACTCCATGCACTTCTCTGTCTTGCCTTTAGGGTTCCTTGGATTTTCTATCTCTCACGTTTGTAATGATGACAAATGACGTACAACAACAATTATCTGTGGTACCAATAGGCAGTGTGACACTTTTTTGGAAATGGTTGTAGTATTCAGAACTACACTTTATAGTGAATGGGTGAGGACAGGGAAAGTTAAACGCAAGATACAAATAAAAAAAACAAGACTTTACTTCCACTTTAAGGCAGAATAAATCGCAATAATGGGTTCAGTGTAGTAACTAAAGGCAACCAATATAACTTTGCATCACTTTAGAGCATCCAGAACAATTAAAGATATAAGTTATAACTGGTTACCAATTGTAAACATTGGTCTGACTTATTGTAACACAAAGTTTTATATAGTGTAATGTTCAGCATTTCTTCATTGACAGATCATTTTATTGTCTCATACGCAATTTACTAGTTGGTGGCAAATTATATATTGTCACCCATTGAATAGGCGAAGTTGGAAAGGAAACATTGATACACTATTTAAGTTGCATGAATTATGGTAAACTTTGCGCTTCCATTGTTTAGTACAACTAAGAGATACTACAGAAGGTGCACCGCATTGCATCTAATAAAGAATAATCGGGTGCCTTGGCATTAAAAAAAAAAGCGTCTGTAAAGCATCTGTAATCCCAATGTGAAAGCCTGAGTGCTTTCAGAGCCCTTTCACACTGCCAGCGCCTGAAAAACGCTGGTAAAGCTCCGCTAAGACCCCTTTTACACTGGGGCATTTTTCAGGCGCTTTGTCATTTTAAAAAGAGCCTCAATGGGAAGGGCACTTTAGAAGGGTTGTATTCAACGCTCCTAAAGCGCTACAAAGAAGTTGCTTGCAGGACTTTTTTGACGCCCTGCCAGCGCAGCACCTCAGTGTGAAAGCACTCAGGCTTTCACATTGGGATTGCAGATGAGGCTTCTTTCATGCCTTTTACAGGCACTTTTTTTTAACGCTAAGACCCCTTTCACACTATGGCGTTTCTCAGGCACTTTAGTGTGAAAGCACTCAGGCTTTCACATTGGGATTGCAGATGCAGCTTCTTTCAGGTGTTTTTTACCGCCTCAGTGTGAAAGGGGTCTTAAAAATAAATGCACATTTCTATATATATATATAATATATATATATATATATAATATATAATTTTGCTCTCTGTCCATATCTTCAAAATGAGCAGGCAGTTACTTGAGAGCAGGAAGATCAATGGACTACGAGTGTATTCATTCACAGGAAACTGTAAATGAATGAAGCAGCCGTTTGGGCAGTGCACTGCACAGCCATGCTGTTTTCAAATCGTGACCATGGGGGTGGGGGATTGGGGGTTCATGCTGACTGTTACACCCTAAATATGATATCATGTTAAAGGCGAACTTGACCTTTAAAAAAATTCTAAGACCCCTTTCACACTAAGGCTGCATTCACACCTCCACGACAAGATACGCCGCGTATTTTGCCGCGAGTGTGTAACTTTCCTTCCCATTGCTTTGTATGGCCGAACGCCAATGCCGCCTGAAAAAAAGGGTCCGGGACTTTTTTTCAGGCGTACGGCGTCTTTGAGATGTGAACCATCTCCATAGACAGCAATGGGAATTCTCCCCTCCAGCGGCACGAGCGTCGGGCGTTTTGTCGCGGAGGTGTGAATGGGCTCTAAGGCACTTTTCAGGCGCTTTTGTGCTAAAAAAAAAAAAAAAAGTGCCTGAAAAGCTCACAAAAACCTGTTTCCATTAAAATCAATGAATGCTTTTACAGCGGGGAGGTGAGCTGCACTGGCAGGGCAGTGAAAAGACTCCTGCAAGCAGCATCTTTGGAGCGCTAAAAAAAACTCCTCATTGAAATGAATGAAAAGCTCTGAAAAAGCGCCTATTGCAGGGATATGCAATTAGCAGACCTCCAGCTGTTGCAAAACTACAAGTCCCATCATGCCTCTGACTGAGTGTTATGCTTGTGGCTGTCAGAGTCTTGCTATTCCCTTAATGGGAATTGTAGTTCTGCAACAGCTGGAGGTCCGCTAATTGCATATCCCTGGCCTATTGTTTTACTGGCAGTTTAGAAGCACCTCAGTGTGAAAGTAGCCTAAGGCTGGCCATACATTATACAATTTTTGATGATGCAAGTCTTATGGCAGTTATAATTGCCCATCCTGGGTTAATGGCTCAAACTATATGGACATAATGTCACTTCAGTATCACTGGTTGTATGCATGGTCTGGGTCCTGACCTGTACATTAGTGCAATGTTTCTCAACTCCAGTCCTCAAGGTGCCCCAACAGGTCATGTTTTCAGGATTTCCCTTGGATAAAACGGCTGTGATAATTACTAAGGCAGTGAAACTGATCAAATCGCCTGTGCAAAATGATGGAAAGCCTGAAAATCTGACCTGTTGGGGTGCCTTGAGGACTGGAGTTGAGAAACACTGCATTCGTGAAGGAAGGATTAGGGTGTCAGGACAAAGCTTGTACCTTCATAAGTTGTCAATTTTTGCATCCATATTTTCTGATGTCTTCCCCCCCCCCTCCCCTCCTTTTTAATGGAATCTTTACATAATGCTGATGGGCATCACTTCTAGCAAGAAGAACATGTGTAGCACTTTACCTTTTTAACCACCATCAGCACTATAAAAGTAGGCACACCTAATTATAGCAAAGCAAAATTCCAAGCACTGTGGGTTTATATTTTCTCCCCTTTCTATTGCCAGATATTTGCTGTATCCTTATGACTGCTTTTGTTTAGACCAGATACCTACAGCTCTATAGATGGAACTTGTGTACAACCAGTTGGCTCATACATGAATTGGATTTAGCCTGGTCCCTGCTGAACTGGCTGAATTTCTATCTATGTGTGGACATAAGCATACTGGTCTTAAGTGTTCTTGCATAGCAAGACCACTTACTGTTATTTCCTGGTGCCTCCATGGCAGCATACCAATGGTCATGGCTCCGCCCCCACTGACCCACAGGACCACGTAACTCTCTCAATAAAAAAGGGTTCCCCCCTCAGATAGGCATTTTCTTTTTTCTGTCCTCATCCCGCAGGATCAGATTTCAGCCCTACCTCACCATCCATGGTGCAACCGTTGCAGGTTCATGCTCTCCTGCAGGACGGAGTCCTATGGCTTGGGCTGCTAAAGGCGCCAGATAAGTATAGGAGCCCATTTTTTCTGAGGATTTTTTTTGGGGCACTTATGTTACCTCCAGGAGCTTATGCATCTCCTCTTAAGGTATTTAAGCTGACTAGTCCATATCCCGGAGGGTGCTCCTCCAGTAATAGGGCTTTACCACTATGTGATAGGATTTCCAGCTCTTACCGCGTGTATGTCTCTCCCCTCGGCGAGACGCCGAGCGTCTGCCCTCCCCACGAGCTGCAAGCGCTTCGCGCGGGTCACATGACGCAGTTTGTCATCTCGGGGGGCGGAGACGCGGCCGCGCATGCGCACTGCGCGTTTGGCGGCCATCTTGGTACTCCCAAGACCTTAAAAACAGCCTGTCTTTCTCAGTGGAGAGCAGACTGTCAGTGGGATAGCATCGCCAGCACTTGTCTCCTGCTGGATTCCCTCTACCAGAGCAATATGGATCCTTGCCAAGGTACTTTGTTGGACTGGGCAGTATTGAAGGAATTGTGTTTAGCAGGTATATATATATATATATATATATATATATATATATATATATATTATTCTTTTGTTTTTTTTTTTTTGTTTTTTTTTTGTGTTCAAAACCAGATAGTAATCATAGGAAATTCTTAATTTACCCTTAGCTGCCCTGGACATAGTCATGCCAATAAAAGATCCTCAACATTCCACTAGGTAAGGGCTGCTACAGAACAGGTAAAGTATTAGTAAGAGTAAAAAGAGCACTATCACAGACATACTATAAATCCTATATTCTGGGATTTTGTCTCCGCAGCCCGCAACGAGACGCATCTTACAGATCCTCCCGTGACAGAAGCTCAGGAGGCCATAGGAGTTCAGGCCATACACACGCTTCAGGCCGCAATTCCAGCAGCCATCGAAGTTCTTCCCACCAGTCCTCTTCCAAGCCTAGGGGAGATGACTGCTGGATCTGTGGGAAAAAGGCCCTGCCAGGCAAGTTAGCCTGCGGCCAATGCTTCTTGGAGGCTACTGCAGAAAAACAGGTGTCCACAAGCTCGATAAAGGACCTTATCAAAGAATCCATCAGAGAATTGGCTACAGCCCAAAGCACTTCTTCTCCTCCTTCTCCCTCGGCCGAGCAGGAGATCGCGGGTCCATCCACCCCATACCCGGGGGAAGAGGGCCTGGACGAGGACTTGGTATCAAATGAAGAAGAGATTTCAGCCTTTGACTTTGGTCTGGTGGAGCCATTTGTAAGGGCAGTCAAGGACGCCATTCAGTGGGATGAAGAGGGCCTGGAGCCTCCGTCCAAAACAAAAAGATACTTTCCGCATTTAACAAAGAGGGTGTCTAATTTCCCCCTTATGGAGGAGATTAAAGGGATCATTCTAGGAGAATGGCAGAAAGTTGATAAGAGGCCTGTCGCTTTTAATCGTCTTCAAAAACTGTATCCGTTGGCTGAATTGGATGCTAAGATCTTTGAATCCATTCCAACTGTGGATGCCTCAGTCATGAGGCTGGCAAAAAATTCGACCCTACCACTAGAGGACTCGGTCTCCTTCAAAGATGCTTTAGACCGGAGGATCGATGCAGATCTTAAAAAGATATACCAAGCAACTGGCGGGGCTTGCAAACCGGCGGTAGCCTTATCGTCGGTTTCCAGAGCCACCAGGGTGTGGACTGACAACATTGAGACAGCTCTCAGAGCAGGCATAGACACCGAGGAAGTCATTAAGGCATTAGATGAGTTAAAGCTGGCATCAGATTTCATGGCAGAGGCAGCAATAGATGTCTTAAGAAGCTCCTCCAGGGCCATGTTGTATTCAATCACGGCCAGAAGAGCCCTATGGTTAAAACCATGGGCAGCAGACCCATCTTCGAAGCAATCGTGGTGTCGCATTCCGTATGATGGGAAAGCACTTTTTGGGGAGAAGATGGATTCGGCAATTTCAAGAGTCACAGGAGGAAAGAGTGGTCTGATCCCTCAAGATAGAAACAGAAGGAAGAGATTTTTTCCCAGGCCTGGAGCTCAGCAGAGAGGAAGGGACTCAAGATCCTATCGCCCGGGTTATAGAAGGGGCTGGAAGGGGTCTCAAGCTTCTTTCCTTAAGTTGGGGAAACAAAAACCCACAACTTCTGTGGGAGATTCCCAAAAGTCTTTTTGACTCCCCTCCCACCCAGACCGGCCTAGTGGGTGCAAGACTCAAGGCCTATGCGCAGGTCTGGGTGGAAGGGTGCACCGACCCATGGGTGGTGTCCACCATACTCAGGGGACATTTTTGGAGGTTCAAATCTCGCCCTCCTCCATATTCTTTCCAAGACACCAAGATTCCGGCGTCCAAAGAGAAAAGGGCAGTATTATTTCAGTACATCCAAATACTGTTACAGCAGGGGGCAGTGTTACCAGTCCCAGCCTCAGAGACGAACTCGGGATTCTACTCTCCCGTCTTCTTAATTCCCAAGAAGACGGGGGGATGGAGACCCGTACTGGATCTAAAAAGACTGAACAAGTATATCAGACTGGAACGCTTCAAGATGGAGTCCCTGAACACAGTAATCTTATCAGTCCAGCCCGGGGACTGGATGGTTTCCATAGATCTCCAGGATGCATATTTGCACATTCCAATAAACAGCCAGTTCCAGCATTTTCTACGGTTCAAGGTGGGCGGCCTATGTCTACAGTTCCAATGCCTCCCGTTTGGAATCTCATCAGCCCCCAGAACGTTTACCAAAGTACTAGGGGCCATTCTAGTGCCTCTGCGGGAAAAGGGGATACGAGTACTATATTATTTGGACGATATTCTAATCTTGTCTCAGCAAAAAGACCTCTTAGAGGAGCACACCCAAACAGTACTAAGCACCTTGTCCAGGTTCGGTTGGTTGATCAACATAGCGAAAAGCCAGCTAAAGCCAACACAGAAAATGGGTTACTTAGGAGCCCTATTCAACACCCCGGAGAAATCAGTCTCTCTTCCACCGGAGAAGGTTCCAATGTTGGTTCAAAAAGTAAAACGAGCAATGAGCTCCCGCTTCATGTCAGCGTCAGAGTGCCTGAGCCTCATAGGCTCCTTCGCTTCATGCATCCCAATGGTAAAATGGGCCAAATGGCACCTACGGGAATTTCAGCTAGGGTTCCTAGCCCAATGGGGGAAAGAACATCTCAAGCAGAAGATAATTGTGTCCTCTTCGATGAAATCCAGTCTATGGTGGTGGACAAGACCCTCCAATCTATTAACTCCGCGACTCCTAGGTCCAATAACATGGACCATTCTTACTTCAGACGCCAGCCAACTAGGTTGGGGGGCACACACCCAAGACAAATTAGTTCAAGGGAAGTGGCCATTCAGTGCGGAGGGAGTGATATCCAATGTACTGGAACTAAGAGCGGCCTGGATGGGGTTTCTACATTTAGCACCTCTTCTCAGGGGAAAACCGGTCCTTCTTCAAATGGACAACCGTGCGGCGGTGGCCTACGTCCAGAACCAAGGGGGCACGCACAGCAGGGCATTACTCAGCGAAGTAACTCCAATAATCTCGTGGGCAGAGAGGAATCTGTTCGACATACGGGCATGCTATATTCCGGGTCCAGAGAACCAGTTAGCCGATCACCTATCAAGGTCGTTCTGCAACAACAACGAATGGTCTCTAGACCAAGAGGTCTTCAACAGGATCTGCCAACAGTGGGGGACTCCCCAATTAGATCTTTTTGCCTCACCGCTCAATGCAAAGACTCCTCGCTTCTTCTCAAGAGCACCATGTCCGACAGCAGTGGGTACAGATGCTCTGATCCAGCCTTGGACATTCCAGTTGGGTTATGCCTTTCCCCCAACTCCCTTGATTCTGAGATTCCTCCAGCGTCTGACAAAGGAAGAAGTAACCATCCTAGCGATCATTCCATATTGGCCAAGGAGGCCGTGGTTCCCGCTACTGGTCAGTCTATCCCTGAGCAATCCGACATCTCTACCTCTCAAGAACAACCTGCTGACGCAGGGCAGTTTCATCCACCCGAATCCAGAGATCCTGGATTTGAGGGTCTGGATATTGAAAGGAGGAGGCTGGGGGATATAGGGTGTTCACAAGAGGTCATCCGAACCCTTTTGCTCGCAAGAAAGTCTTCCACGAACACCACTTACTACAGGATTTGGAAGAAATTTGTGACCCTAGCGGAATCCAACCGGTTCAACCCACTGTTTCCGGAGGTTCATAATATTTTGTTATTTTTACAGTCAGGCCTAGACCTAGGTTTAGGACACAGCACTCTAAAGGTCCAGGTGTCTGCCATCTCAGCCTTAACAGATGTCAGATGGGCACTTAATCCACTGGTGGACAGATTTTTGAAGGCGGTTCTGAGACTTCGCCCGCCCAGGAAATCTCTATACCCCAAATGGGATCTGACAATTGTGCTGGAAGCCCTAGCACGTTCCCCATTCGCTCCTACAGAAGGTTGCTCATTAGAGGACATTACCTGGAAGACAGCCTTCCTGATTGCAATCACATCGGGGCGCAGGGTGTCGGAAATCCAAGCCCTGGGAGCCCAAGAGCCTTACATCACATTCTTTCCAGACAGGGTAGTACTACAGCCAATGCATCAGTTCATTCCCAAAGTTCCTTCGGTCTTTCATTTCAATCAAGAATGGGTACTTCCAACATTTGAAGGGGAACAAACATCCACAAACCTGCATGAGCTAGATGTGGCCAGATCCTTAAAACATTATCTTAAGGTGACACAGGAATTCAGAAAGGACCAACGCCTCTTCATCATCCCCAAAGGGGCAAGGAAAGGAAAAGCAGCCTCCAAGTCAACAGTGGCAAGATGGATTGTAGGAATCATCCAGAAAACCTATCGGGCTAGTGGTCTTCCTATTCCCAAGGCAATAAACGCACATTCAACGAGAGGAGTCGCCTCGTCCTGGGCAGCCCTGGCAAGGGTCTCCCCGGAAACTATCTGCAGGGCAGCAAGCTGGTCTTCCTTCGGCACCTTTATGTCCCACTATAGTCTTGACCCGGCAGCCCTCACATCGAGAGACTTTGGGAGAAAATTGCTAGAACGCTCTACTCTATAATTATTAAATATATTTTTTCTTGAGCAGTACCCTCCCTGTGAAGCGAGTTATTTGACCATTGGTATGCTGCCATGGAGGCACCAGGAAAATGGAAAATTGAATACCTACCTTTCTGTAATTTTCCTTTCCTGGTGCCTACCCATGGCAGCATACACCCTCCCTTATGGACTGCTCTGCGGTCTGAGGGCTAGTAACAAGAATGCCTATCTGAGGGGGGAACCCTTTTTTATTGAGAGAGTTACGTGGTCCTGTGGGTCAGTGGGGGCGGAGCCATGACCATTGGTATGCTGCCATGGGTAGGCACCAGGAAAGGAAAATTACAGAAAGGTAGGTATTCAATTTTCCATTTTCATAAATATATTCTTATTATAGCCGAATTTACCACCCTAACTCCTCCCACAGCTTTTACACTACATAGACAGTAATATACTGAAATGGTTCGCGAAATATTGTAATTTTTACGGCAAAATGGTCCCATAGGAATTGAAATGCTCAAAACTAGAGTGGGAGCTGACAAAAGCTGAAGAATCAGGACATGATTTCTAAACTGCTACCACTCCCTCATTTTCAAGCCCACCTACACAAATCTTATATCAAAACGTTCAGCTATCCCTGCTGCCACTACACGTGTCCACAGCTAAGCCATAGTCCTGAAAGTTTTCACAATTTGACCATTTGTTTGCAATTCACGCCATTCATTGAAACTCCACTAGACTACTGGTGGAGGCAAGAACACTTCACACAATTTTTCAACCAAAAAAATGATATACACATTCCCTTTTTGCTGCCAACACCCACAACTAACCTAATCACGTGTCTCCACATTTTAACAGATGTAGTGCTACTGTGTGGTTGGTGCTGCTCAATATGACCTTGCATGGCACCATAGTTATGCATTATGGTAATAATATGTGTTGACTCAATACATTTATGGAGCTGGCCTAATGCAAATTGTTACCGAAGGCAGTTAATAATTTAGTTTACTAGTTTTGATTATTTAAAAAATAATCTCTAAAGAAATTCTGCACACAGATGCTTAGTATGCATTCAGGTTCCATCACTTATTACAAGGCAGATGGAGTGGAGTTGGTGTGACAAATGAGAGGCTACTAGTGTCCAATGAATGCATGGAGAAGGTTCCAAGACCTTTATCAATATGAATCTCTGCAGACCACGTCTGTGGGGCACACGCTGTTATACTGTACAAATAAAGTCTGATATTGGGAGTTCTTCAGTTACATCACGACAGAATATGGAACAAGGAATGTGTTCTCACGGATCCTCTTTTCTTTATAGTGTGGGATGATTCATTTGTTGTTTTTTAGTATCCTTTTTTAAAATCTACAAATCATAGTGTGAGGATACCTACAATGTGTGGTGAAAAAGGAGTTTAGACTGTAATAAACATATTCAAAGTAAATGTGTTTATGCAGTATTGGAACACAATTGAATCACTTATTTGGTTCTGTACATTTTTGCCTTTTTTTTTTTTTTTTTTTTTTTTTTTATATTCTTTTTTTTTATTTCTTGCCGCTAACATTTTGTTGTAAAATAAAAATGTCTGTTCCAGCAAATTCACAAAATAATTATCTACTGCTCTGTTTACTTTTCTGTGTAGTTTTATCTTGTAGGAAAATAAGATGCACATTTCTTTTTTCCATTTGAAATGGATTTCTGTTTGTTGCCCCATCTGGATTGTGTATATAACAAAGCAGCAGAAGCTGTTACTATTACAAGGACTCCACAACTCTGCAGTTTTTACATAGTATCATTGGCAATGAAGACGAGAGAATTTATAGTCTGCTTGAGTGACTCACATCTGGTCTGCTCAAGGAATTGCCACCATTACTGAAAGCCACACAGCGACGATAACTGAGCCTCTTTGTCAGCCATGGGATAAACAAATGGAAGATGTAACAAGAATGTGCCAAATATAACGCAAACTACTACAAAGTGGAACTCAATGTGGGAATTGTCACTGTGGAGTCAATGGTCAAATAATCGCATTTCAACTGACGAAATAAAAAATCAATCATTGAATTGTTTTCTGGCACTATCATTGAGCGATTGTGAGCATAATGGATGTAATTGGCAAGAGTCTACCTTCATGCAGCTTGTTTTTGCCAAGGGTTCAAATGCTTTTTTTTTTTTTGCTGTCTGTGTACCCATGTGGCAAGATTTCTCATTACTTGCTGTAACGCAACAGTGAAAAATCGGACAGACTTTTATTGCTACTTCTGTATTCCAGAGATTTTCCTTTTTTCTTGTTTGGATTACTCTCTCTCCCTAAGGGCTGGTTCACACTGGTGTTTTTTGGTCAAATGCGATTTGGCATGTCAAAAATTGCAGGCAATGGCACCGTCCTAATTGCGGCGCTGCACCGATTTTCAAAAAGTAGTTTCTGCCCAGGTTCACACTGGGTACGATTTGCTTCGATTTGAGATGCGATTTCACATGTGAAATCGCATCTCAAATTGTCGGCAATGACACTGTCCTAATCGGTGCGACGCCGCATCAATTTTAAAAAGTAGTTCCTGTACTACTTTTTGCGATTTACATAGACATCTGTGCAGAAAGCTGCATAGATGTCTCTTAAATCGCGGCCGAAATCGGGACTGCCAGCGGGAGTGAAGCCGTGCGAGTTCAGCTGAACTCGCACGGCTTCACTCCCGCAGCCCAGTGTGAACCAGGGCTCAGTACTACTTTTTGTGATTTCGGCACGCGATTTACATTGACATCTGTGCAGAAACCTGCACAGATGTCTCTACAATCGCGTCTGAAATCGGGACTGCCAGCGGGAGTGAAATTGTGCGAGTTCAGCTGAAACCGCAGCAATGAGAGGCTTGTGCACGATTTCAACCCGGTGTTCTGCCGAGATGTGTCCCCCTGGCGCATAATACCCGCCCTGGACTGCGCAGGCGTAGGGCTGTAGCTCCGAATATTACCAAACATGAAGAGCTGTAGATTGCGCCTGCGCAATGAACAGAGCATTGTGACAGTCGTTGCCGCATGTTCCCGATGCTCACTCCACTCTGCAAGGGGGGCGGTGTATTACAATTATATCGTGTAAGGGGCAGATGCCACAAACTCCGCCATCAACAGTGCAAAACTCGCCTTTTTTTTTTTTTCATACACCTGCGCCCCCTTGCAGACGATATAATAGTAATATACACGCCTATATCGTCTGCAAGGGGGGGCGGGTGTATGAAAAGAAGGGCAAGTTTTGCACTGTTGATTGGGGAGCTTGTGGCATCCGCCCCTTACACAATATAATTGTAATACACCCGCCCCCCTTGCAGAGTGGAGCGAGCATAGGGAGCGTGTGGCACAATATTGTGCTCATTGCGCATGCGCCGTGTCCAGGCGATGCACAGCTGTGTTGAACTTCAGCAATTTTCGGAGGTCGGCTGCGCTGGCACAGGACAGCAGGAGGTTCGCTGCACCTGCGCAGGACAGAGTGGGCAAAATCCACCAGGGAACAATTCTCGCCAGGACAGCGGCAATGCATTCCGACTTCGGGGGTGATTTTAAAGACATCTGTGCAGGTTCCTCCACAGATGTCTTCAACAATCGCCTCCCGAAGTCGCCAAAAGTAGTACAGGAACTACTTTTGGGAATCGGTGCTGCACCGATGCGGACGGTGCCATTGCCAGCAATAGCTGCCGATTTGGCATGTCAAGTCGCATACCAAATTGTACCAATGTGAACCTAGCTAAAAGGCACAATAAACAGCATGCAGATGGTTAAGTGCCGGTTCACATATATGCAATGCGGGAACCAGCACGATTCTAGTTCAGGTTCCTGCAATAGCATGTCCCTGTCAGTTGATACTGAGATCTTCAAACTGCGGGTGTCAATGCAAAGTTAATGACACCCCAAATCGGATTGCAGTGCGAACTGCCAGATGGTGCAGGAATCGGCTCACATAGGTGTAAATACTTATTTGATGCGATTCCAGCGTTGACCAAAATAGGGTCCTGCACCTTTTTGGTTCAAATGCGATGCAAAATGTGATGTCTAACATCGCACAAGTGTGAACCCAGCCTAAACCTATTCCTGAATGGATGTAATGTACAGAGTAAAATATATGTTGTCTGGGAGCCATATTTTTGCTCATATGAATACATTACAGAAAATGTTTAAAAAAAAAAAAATATTCCTTTGTTTGTGCAGTGGTTACGTGTGCATAGCATTGTCTATAAGGGCTCTTTCACACGGGCGGACCGTATGTCCGCTTTTTCATCCATCCGTGTACAGATGAAAAAGGGACATACATTGATCCCTATGAGATTGCGGGTGTCAGCGGATGAACATCCGATCTCATCAGTGTCCGCAATCCTTCGATTCTGCAGACGGAGGAAACCCCTATTTTTCCATCGGTCATTGGATCGGCTGAACAGGGACAGACGGTCCGTGTTCATCTGATTACCCCCCCCATAGGGGAGAGCGGAGATCTGACAGTGCGGTCCCTGCACAGTGTGCGGGGACCACCCTGTCATCCGCCGGCTCAGTGGGGATCAGCGGAGCGATGGCTGCTGAGCAAGTGGGAGGTTCATGGGGTGGATCATCACGGATCCGTCCCGTATGAAGGAGCCCTTACACACTGAGGTTCATTTAAAGCGGGGTTTCACCCAAAAAAAAAATGTTTAACATTACATTCAGCCGAGTTGTCAGAATGACAATCGGCTGTTTTTTTTTATTTTATCCCCGTACATACCGTATTTTCACCGCCGCTTCCGGGTATGTCTTCTGCGGGACTGGGCGTTCCTATCTCATTGACAGGCTTCCGACCATCGCATACTGCGCGTCACGAGTTGCCGAGTTCATACTCGTGTAGGTGGATGCAGCATCGGTACCCAACTGCCTCTACACTGTGAACTGAGAGATCAAAGACCACTGCTCGCCCAGTTCTCTCCCTTCAGTGATCAGAGAGATGGTAACTGTCAGTCACCAGCAGGGCACCTTGCACAGCTTTAGGCCTGCCCCCTGAGACTGACCACCAAAATTCCCCAGGGCTTGCCCACGGGCCATCCCAGTGAATCCACCCCCTAATCCTGTATATATGCCAGTCCCCCCTCGCACCTGGATATATATGTCAGCCCCACATACCTGTATATGTGCTAGCCCCCCCCCCCTCCTCCACACACACACACCCACACCTGTATATGTCAGCCCCCTCCTACCTGTATATATGTCAGCCCCCCCCCCCCCCCCTCACTGTATGTAAATATATATAGGTCAGCCCCACACATACACAAATCTGTAAACACACAAGCCTCTGGCCCCTCCCTGTACACAAACAGCCCCCCTCCCTTTCCTTTGCAGCCCCTACTTGCAAAGAAACTATTCCCACCCTGTCTCAGCTCCTTTTCACAAAGCTTACATGTTGCTGACACAGAGGAGCACAGTACAGGCAGCTCACACGCGGGGTGCACATAGTAGCCAGAGGTGGCAGTAAAGAGCTCGATGTCTGAGCTCAAGGACACAGAAAGCAGCAGAGGCTGCAAGATCGTTTCTATAGTGCACAACACGACTCCCCTTCACCCATCCTGTCTTCTTCTGGCTCGGGTGGGTCCCTTACAGTTGTATCGCCTGTACCCCCCTGATGGCAGCCCTGGTCACCAGCTCTCTGCTCTGCAGCTCTCGCACTCAATGGAGCGCCAGGCTGTAAAAGGGGCTGGAGTGGCTGGCTCAGGTTTTCAGCGGCTTGCTGCGAGGCTGAGCCTGCTGCCAGTCCAGGTATCTGGGTGGAGCCTAACATTAAAGTCAGGATCGGCTGAGTGGTGTCATCTGATAGCTGGCTTTAGCCCACTGAACAAAGTGCATGCCTGTGATCCCCAGGAGAAGTAGGGCTTAAAGAGCTTTGGCTCTACCTTTCCCTTTAATGTACTTTTATGAGGCTTCAAGCGAGCTTTGCCATAGACTTTTATGGAGGCTTTGAAGCACCACTGAAGCTACATGGGGTATCATTTTTTTAAGCAAACAAAAGCAGGTGTAAATGGGACTGTAAGCTAACCATTTTATTTAGTGACAGGAGCTTTGACTGGCGTTCAGAGAGCTTTACCAAAGCCTGTCCAAAGCTTCGTTGAAGAGTAAATGAGCCCATAATGTGGTAGAATGCGGTGCATACATTACGGCTTAAACCTACAGGGGGAATCCGTGTTTTTCACATGTGATTTTTCTGTGCTTGTGGTGTTTTTCGTAGGTCATGTGACTCAAAAATCGCATCAGAAACATGACACGGGTTCGTTCTTGCTGCATTTTCAATGCATTTCAACCTGGAGGTGCGAACTGTCCAAAAAAGCAGCATGCAAGATTTTTAACACAACGGAAACGCAATGGACCAGTGTACATAGAATTTAAAAAGATGCAAATTTATTGCGCTTTTGGTGCACCAAAGGTGCCGATAATGGCCGACAATAAATTCATAATTTTCCTCAGTTTAGGCCGATATGTATTCTTCTACATAGTTTTGATAAAAAAAATAGCAATAAGCGTATATTGATTGGTTTGCGCAAAAGTTATAGGGCCAGATTCACGTAGAATCGCGGCGGTGTAACGTATCCTAGATACGTTACACCGCCGCAAATTTTCATCGCAAGTGCCTGATTCACCAAGCACTTGCGATGAAAACTACGCCGGCGCAAGGCGGGCCAATTTAAATGGGCGTGTACCATTTAAATTAGGCGCGCTCCCGCGCCGGACCTACTGCGCATGCTCCGTTTCTTAACTCCCGTAATACAATTGCTGACTAAAGTTAGGGCACCAAAAAAAACGACTAACTTTGCGACGGGAAACTAGACTAGCGGCAACATAGCAAACGCGAAAATCCGTCGTGGATCCGCCGTAACTCCTAATTTGCATACCCAACGCTGGTTTACGACGCAAACTCCCCCCAGCAGCGGCCGCGGTACTGCATCCTAAGATCCGATAGTGTAAAACAATTACACCTGTCGGATCTTAGGGACATCTATGCGTAACTAATTCTATGAATCAGTCGCATAGATAGAATTTGTGAATCTGGCCCATAGTGTCTACAAAATACGGGATTGATTTATGGCATTTATATTTTTATTATTTTTTTGTTAGTAATGGAGGCGATCTGCGGTTTTTATCGTGACTGCGACATTGCGGCAGACACATCGGACACTTTTGACACTTTTTTGGGACCACTGTCACTTATACAGCGATCAGTGCTATAAAAATGCACCGATTACTATGTAAATGACACTGGCAGGGAAGGGATTAAACACTAGGGGGCAATCAAGCAGTTAAGTGTGTCCTAGGGAGTGATTCTAACTGTAGGGGGGGTGGTCTCACTAGAACATGACAGTGATCAATGCTTCCGATGACAGGGAGCAGTAGCTCCCTGTCATGTTGCTAGGTAGAACAGGGAAATGCCTTGTTTACATAGGCATCTCCCCGTTCTGCTTCTTCGCGCCACGATCGCAGGACACCGGTGGACATCGATTCCGCGGGCACACTCACGCAGTATGCGGCAAGCGCGCGCCCACTAGACAGAGAATTAAAGGGGACGTACAGGTACGCCCACCACTGCCATTCTGCCGATGTATATCGGCGTGTGGCGGTCGGTAAGTAGTTAAACTGTCATTTTCGGTTTTGGCACCAAAATTTCCAAACTCTACATTCATCTGTACAGTGTGGTAGGGTGCATTATCCTGCTGAAAGAGGCCACTGCCATCAGGGAATACCACTTCCATGAAGGGTACTTGGTAAGCAACAATGTTAAGGTAGGTGGTACCTGTCAAAGTAACATGAATGGCAGGACCCAAGATTTCCCAGCAGAACATTGCCCAACGCATCACAGTGCCTCCGCTGGCTTGCCTTCTTCCCATACTGCATCCTGGTGCCATATCTTCCCTGGGTAAGTGACACACTAGTGCCCGGCTGCCCACATGATATAAAAGAAAACATGATTCATCAGATCAGTCCACCTTCCATTGCTCTGTGATCCAGTTCTGATGCACATGTGCCCATTGTAGGCACTTGTGGCTGTGGACACAGGTCAGCGTGGCCACCCTGACTGGTGTGCGGTAACGATGGGCTCGGGCTTGTTCGGATCGAGCCCTCCAGGAAGCTGGCACTGCACACCACCAATCATAAGCAGCGTGTGTATGTGCAGCTGCCGGTCGGGAAATACCTCACTGCCTATGATTGGCGGTGTACAGCAGGGGTGGGCAGGGGGGACGGCTGCCCCTGGCGCAATGGTTTATTGCAGGGATGGGGGGCACAGTTTGGCATCTTTGCCCTGGGCACTGGATGACCTTGTCCTGCCACTGGTGTACAGTGACGGCTTCCTGGTGGGTACGATCCGAAAGACATGCCTGAGCCCATCACTGGTCTGCAGCTAAGTATCCCCATACACAACAAACTGGGACATCTGGTTTTTTTCTGCTTTCTGCAAATCAACTTCACACAACATGTTCACTTGCTGCCTAATATATCCCACGCCTTCCACATGCCATCGGAAGAGATAATCCATGGATTTCACTTTACCTGTCAGCTGTCATAAAGATATGGCTGATCAATGTATACCAATGCAACTCCAGAGCTGGAGTTCAGCTTTAATTCTTCCCTATTCTATTTAATTCTTCCCTATTCTATTTAATTCTTCCCTATTCTATTTAATTCTTCCCTATTTAATTCTTCCCTATTCTATTTAATTCTTCCCTATTCTATTTAATTCTTCCCTATTTAATTATTCCCTATTCTATTCTTCCCTATTTAATTATTGCCTATTATATTTAATTCTTCCCTATTTAATTCTTCCCTATTTATTTCTTCCCTATTATATTTAATTCTTCCCTATTTAATTCTTCCCTATTATATTTAATTCTTCCCTATTTAATTCTTCCCTATTATATTTAATTCTTCCCTATTTAATGTTTCCCTATTATATTTAATTCTTCCCTATTCTATTTAATTCTTCCCTATTCTATTTAATTCTTCCCTATTTAATTCTTCCCTATTCTATTTAATTCTTACCTATTTAATTATTCCCTATTTAATTCTTCCCTATTATATTTAATTCTTCCCTATTCTATTTAATTTTTCCCTATTTAATTCTGGCACATTATTATAATCTAGGTATTGCTGACACATTGCAAGTCTTTACAAATTTTAGACAAATGTGGACACCTCTTCTAAGTGCCATCATAAATTCTTCCCTATTATATTTAATGCTTTCCTATTTAATTTTTCCCTATTATATTTAATGCTTCCCTATTTAATTCTTCCCTATTCTATTTAATTATTCCCTATGTAATACTTCCCTATTCTATTTAATTCTTCCCTATTTAATTCTGGCGCATTATTATAATCCAGGTATTGCTGACACATTGCAAGTCTTTACAAATTGTAGACAAATGTGGACACCTCTTGTAAGTGCCATCAGAAATCAAGTCATACAATTCCTATAGACACCTTGTAGACTTCTGATGTCCCCCATTCTCTGGGTCACTAGGAATTGTCCTTCTGCCCCCCATGACCTTTATTTAGGGGTGATGGATGGAGAAGGGGACCTCACCTGATCAGTAGTAACCGGCGGCACTAGGACTGAGATGATCCGGGTGGAGGGGCCCCTGGAGATGGTTGCACCTGGAGCTCAGCTCTCAGCTCTGACATCGTCCTGCACACCTGTCCATGGAAGAGCCATCAGACGCAGCCGGAGGGGCCCCCGCCCTTCCTGTGGCCACTGAGACCCTGGAGGAGGAACTGTGGCTGTACGGAGGTAAGTGGCTCTGGGCTGGGTGTGATCTGCATGGAGGATGTCCGCTCCCATCACACTCATTACACCTTCATCCCTGGGGCGGGCAGCACTGAAAGGAGCTGGGGAAGGGGAATCGGGAGGTCTGACGGACTTCATAGAAAATGCCAACTCACCTGAAAAAGTGGGAACCCCATTTGGAGGGATCTGATCGCTCGGCCAGCCCTGCCATACACCAGATCTCTCCCTCCTGTTGGCTCCCATTGATGGGTTATTTTAGGGGAGCCCCATGAAGTGTACAAGAAGGGTGCTGTCCCCCAAAACAGACTTCAGCTCACCATACACCACCACGAGCATTTGGGTAAAAAAAAAAAAAAAAAAAAAAATCGAAAATGTCTTCACTTTTCTAGTGAATAAGTTCAAATGGATGTTTTTTTTTTTTTTTTTTTTTGTTTTGTTTTGTTTTTTACTGCAATGACTATAAAATTCTGAGGACAGGATGGAAATATTGTCTCAAATTAATTATATTCTGCCTGTCAATGTGTTTGCATTGAGAACATGTATTAAAGTAAAACCTTGGATTGCGAGCATAATTCGTTCCAGAAAGATGCTTGTAATCCAAAGCACTTGTATATCAAAGCATTTTTTTTACAGGGTATAAAAGAGAAGAGAGGCACCTCTAAGTGTTGTACCTTCATTAAATGTAACCATATTGCTTCACTTAGAGGCTCCTCTCTTCTCTTTTATACTCAGTTGTGACATGACGCTACTCTTATATCAAGACATCGCTTGTATATCAAGACATAATTCATTAAAACATTTTGCTTGTCTTGCAAAACGCTCTCAAACCAAGTTACTCTCAAACCAAGGTTTTACTGTATGTGTGTGTGTGTGTGTGTAATATATATATATATATATATATATATATATATATATATATATATATATATATATATATAACCTTGGATTGCAAGCATAATTGGTTCCGGAAACATGCTTGTAATCCAAAACGCTTGTATATCAAAGCAAATTTTCCCATAAGAAATAATGGAAACTCAAATGATTCCGTTCCACAACCATTTATTCATAAGTCCTTTAGTCTATATTCCATATAAAAAGGCGACCATAAAACGTCCATCCAAAAATGGAAGCCTCTACAAGGGGATTATAAGTAAGATCCAGCAGGAGCTACAGAGTATAGAAGAGAGGTGCCTCTAGGGCCCCTTTCACACTGGGGCGTTTTTCGGGCGTTATTCAGGCGAAGCCTCATCTGCAATCCCAATGTGAAAGCCTGAGTGTTTTCAGAGCCCTTTCACACTGCCAGCGCCCGAAAAACGCTGGTAAAGCAGCACTAAGACCCTAACGTTTTAGGGCGTTTTTGCAGTGCCTTAATGTGAAAGGGCAAGGCGTTTTTTAAAGGGCTATCAATTCATTTCAATGGAGAGGGGCGTTTTTTGGAGTATTTTTTTCAGTGCCCAAAAGCTGCTCCAAAGATGCTGCTTGCAGGACTCAGTGTAAAGGGGCCATTGAGATGCATGGAGAGCGTTTTAATAGCGCTATTTTTAACGCTAAAACGCTGTAAAAATGCTTCAGTGTGAAAGGGGTCATGTCACGACTGAGTTTAAAACACAAGAGAGGCGCCTCTAAGTGTAGTAATATGGTTACATTTAATGAAGGTACAACATTTAGCAACTCACATGGTTGATGATTAAAAGAGTCTCATCTAAGTATGGAGGCATCCGGGGGAAAGCTGTTCACATAGACCATTCTCCTCACCGCCAGCTCTCACCGCTGTCAGTAGGGATGAGCTCTGGCGTGTTCGCACAGTCCACGTGCAGAGCCCGCCAGGAAGTCTGCACGGCGCAAATCACAGGCAGGGAGACATTTCCCGAATTCTGCAGCTGAGCATCGGGACAATGTCTCCCTGCCTGTGATTAGCGCAGCGCCGTGCGGGCTCTGCACGGTAACTGCGAACACGCCAGAGATCATCCCTAGCTGTCAGTCTGCAACCATGACAGGGAAAAGTAGAGCGATCTGAAAGCGAGGCTTGAACCGTTCGTGGAAGGGACGACATCAATGGCGTTGCGGGGGATGGTCTTTGTGGACAGCTTTCCCCCGGATGCCTCCATACTTAGATGTGCCTGTTTTAATCATCAACCATGTGAGTTTCTAAATGTTGTATCTTCATTAAATTTAACCATATTGCTACACTTAGAGGCGCCTCTCTTGTATTTTATACTCAGTCGTGACATGACGCTACTTGTATATCAAGACATCGCTTGTATATCAAGGCAACATGTATTAAATTTAGCTTGTCTTGCAAAACGCTCTCAAACCAAAGTTTTACTGTGTGTGTGTGTGTGTGTGTGTGTGTGTATTCTGCTCTTCTTCCCTCTGGAATATTTGGCCCCTTTTTTTGGGGGGGGGGGGAAGCCCCTCTTTAACTACTTCCTGACAACCCCAGTTCCTTTTAAACACTTCTGAATATACTCGGGGGCAGCTGGGCACATGATCAGGATTCCCATGGCACACGTTCATGGAATGAGCTCTTAAGGTACCGGGTGCTGTAGCAACCCCCAGCTGGATACTGGGACCTGTATGATAATAGAGATATTCGCCTGCACACCAATGATCAATGTCGTCCAAACGTTTTTTTTTTTTATTATTATTATTAAAGATCACAAGACAGTATAGTGTAAAGTTTCGGAGCCACGCAGGACCCCTTCGTCGAGTGATCATCACATTCCTGATGAAGGGGTCCTGCATGGTTCCCGAAACATTGCACTACACTGTTTTGTGATGTGATCAGGGGCGGACTGACCATTCGGGCACTATGCCACTAGGGGGCCCAATCAGGTTTGCCAGCCTCAGTAAACCCAGGGACAGTATGGAAAAATCTGTGTTTTAAAAAAAAAAAATCACAAGATTATAGTGCTCTCCAGTACCTTTTCAGTATGTGTATGTGTATACTGTGTGTGTGTGTGTGTGTGTGTGTGTGTATACTGTGGGGCCCCATAATCTCCTATTGCCCGGGGGCACATCAAATGCAAAGTCTGGGTGGTGCGATTTGAGTCATACATTTTGCATCACATCTGCACCAAAATGGCGCAGGACCCTCCTTTTTTTCTGCACCTGAATTACACTGCATGCAAAGCGATTCTGGCAATCCCACCGTTTCAGGATATTGTTATTCTGACACCTGCAGAAGATCGCATGGACGCCTTGCAGTGCAGAAAATGCACAGGATTCGCTGCGTTTCCTGCATCGCATTAGTGTGAACCTGGGCTCAAAATCACTAGGAGTGAGCTCCACTTAAGCCTCATACACACGATTGGATTATCCGATGGGAATTGTGTGATGACAGGCTATTGGGCGGAAAATCCGACCGTTTGTATGCTTCATCGGACAATTGTCGGATTTTCCAAGGAGAAATGTGGGATAGCATGCTTTAAAATTGCCAATAATTGTGTGTTGTCAGATTCTCCGATTGTGTGTACACAAGTCCTTCAGACAAAACTCCAGAGTACAAACACGCATGCTCAGAAGCAATGCTAACCATAACATTAGCAAAAGGTGCCCAAAGGGTGGTGCTATAGAGCTGAAAAAACATGTTTCGTGTTTGTTGGCCGAAAAGTTCCTGGCCAACGCCAAAATTCCTACGCTTTGTCCGCAGAAAATCCGATCGTGCGTATGAGGCTTAAAGGGGGTTGTAAAGCTTTGTCTTTTTATTTTCTAAATGGGTTCCTTTAAGCTAGTGCATTGTTGGTTCACTTACTTTTTCCTTCGATTTCCCTTCTAAATGTTTTTTTTTCTTTGTTTGAATTTCTCACATCCTGTCTCCTCAGTAAGCTTACCACCATCATCCGAGCGGTGGTTAGTCAGCCAGAATGGCTTACTGAGGAGGAACAGGAAGTGAGAAATTCAGACAAAGAAAACAAAGAAAATACAAATTTAGAAGGGAAATTGAAGGAAAAAGTAAGTGAACCAATGCACTAGCTTAAAGGAACCTATTTAGAAAATAAAAAACAAACCTTTACAACCCCTTTAACCGCTTAACAACCGCCGCATGTACATATACGTCCACAGACTGGCACGTACAGGCAGATGGGCGTACATGTACGTCCCTGCCTTTCCGCGGGTCCGATCGGGACCCCCCCCCCCGGTACATGCGGCAGTCCGATCTTCCGTGGGAGCGATCCGGGATGAGGGCGCGGCTATTCGTTTTCTAGCCGCCCCCTCGCGATCGCTCCCCGGAGCTGAAGAACGGGAAGAGCTGTATGTAAACACAGCTTCCCCGTGCTTCACTGTGGCGGCGTATCGATCGAGTGATCCCTTTTATAGGGAGACACAATCAATGACGACAGACCTACAGCCACACCCCCCTACAGTTGTAAACACACACTAGGTGAACCCTAACTCCTTCAGCGCCCCCCGTGGTTAACTCCCAAACTACAACTGTAATTTTCACAATAAAAAATGCAATTTAAATGCATTTTTTGCTGTGAAAATGACAATGGTCCCAGAAATGTGTTAAAATTGTCCGAAGTGTCCGCCATAATATCGCAGTCATGAAAAAAAATCGCTGATCGCCGCCATTAGTAGTAAAAAAAAAAAAAATAACGCAATAAAACTATCCCCTATTTTGTAAAAGCTATAAATTTGGCGCAAACCAATCGATAAACGCTTATTGCGTTTTTTTTTTTCGTTTTTTTTACCAAAAATAGGTAGAATACGTATCGGCCTAAACTGAGGGGGAAAAAAATTGTATATATGTTTTTGGGGGATATTTATTATAGCAAAAAGTAAAAAATTTTGAATTTTTTTTCAAAATTGTTGCTCTATTTTTGTTTATGTTTATTATTTTATCTGTATTATGTATATTCTTTAACATCTGTAAACATTTCTAATGTCTGTAATACCTATATGCTCAATGTTATTTATGCTCTCTATCATCTATATTCTTTGTATTGTATTTCTGTGTAAATTGCTGTAATTTCTTTGCCATGTGTTATTCCGAGCCTCATATAATCACACGTCCCTTAGTGTATGCTTCCACATAAACACAAATTCCCATTAGAAGTAGTAGTTTCAGAAAATAATTAATCCCTCATTTCTTATTAGGGGTTTGAATTTAGTAGTCGAAACACGCCTATATTTTATTAATAGCTGATTGTTCAACGGCACTGTGACATTTTTTATTTTGAATTGGATTCAATTATTATGATATCATGAACATGTCATAAGAGATATATATTTTTTTTTATTTATTTGTTTTTATTTATTTATTTATTTGTTTGTTGGCTCACTCCTTTCCTGCAATAAGGAGATAAACAAAGGTGTCTGATGTACTGGATGTTTTCCTGCTGCTCCTACGAGAATTTTTTTTTCCTTCTTCCCGTCCCTAAATGCCCCTGTAAGCACACATAGGCGTTTAGAGGTAGAAGGGGGGGGCCCCACACCCAGTGCGTCCGGGAGCAGCAGAGTATTTGCAGAAACAATGATTGATGCGCCAAAGCACTAGGTGCTTTTAGCACTTGAGCGTAAATGTATTTCAATGGTCAAAACAAGTTGCCAATGAAATGAATTGAAGCCCGAGCGCTTAATGCGTCTAATCAAGTGTTTTTTTTTTTCTTTCTGCCAAAAACGCAGCTGCCAGGAGGAAAGGATTGCGGACCCGGATGAAATCGGATGTTCGTCCGCTGACACCCGCAATCTCATAGGGATCAATGTATGTCCCTTTTTCATCTGTAAACGGATGGTTGAAAAAGCGGACGTACGGACCGCATGTGTGAAAAAGCCCTTAGGGCCCTTTCACACGGGCGGACAAACGGTCCGTTTTTTACATTGCAGACGTTGGTGGATTGAGCATCCGCCCTCCGCAAAGATCCGTTTTTTTTTTTAGACGGAAGAAAACCCTATTTTTCTTCCGTCTGGCGGAACAGATGAATACGGACACACGGTCCGTATTCATCCAATTTCCCCATAGGGGAGAGCGGAGGAAAGACAGGGCGGTCTCTGCACAGTGTGCGGGGACCGCCCTGTCCGCCGACAGCTCAGCGGAGATTTACGGATGATCCCCACTGAGCAGACGCACACACGGGGCGGATCAATACGGATCCGCTCCGTGTGAAAGAGCCAAGGATATTTGTGCAGACAGAATAATTTACAGTTGTAGATGTGGCACCTGAAAGCTGCAGCGTATTTTTGCCCATAAACAGTCATTAGGGAAAAAAAAGCCATGTTTATAAACGCTTATATACACTTATACCGTAGGGGTGTATTTTTCAAACTGTACAGTTATCTGCTGAAAAACACTACGCATGTAAACGCAAGTATATCTCCAAAGGGCAAAATCATTGGGGTGTTTGGATTGGTCATTCGATTTTTGTAGCATTTGAACGGAGATAAAGGTACAAAGTAAAGCGATATTAAAAGCTGTAAAGAACCAATTTAATTGCTTTTCTATCAGGGGCCTTTTTTTTTTTTTTTTTACCCATGTGTTAAATTCCCCCCCCCCCCCCTAATTTTAACATTACTTAACATTACCAAACCACTCATGTGATCGCATTTGCAAGTGATAGGGTCTTTATACAGACTGTGCTTGATTGGCTGTTGACCCAGCATTTCAGCCTGAATTTTGAAAGCTCTGAACCTAGAAAAAGTGCCTAGAGCTGAGCACTTTTCGGTTCCTGATGTAGCACCCTGATGTTTAGACAGAGTTGCTATTAAATTTATTTGCCAAGTGATGGTTGCCTTGGCCAGTTGTTAGGAGGTCAATTGATTTCGCCCTAATTCTGGAATTGCTGCACTTCTCTCTTCTGTCACTAGATGGGCAGGTATCTAGTGCAGTGGCGGCTGGTGCTCAAAATTTTTGGGGGGGCGCAAACGAAAAAAAAAAAATTGCAGCCTCACTGTGCCATGCCATCAAACGCAGCCACTGTGCCATGCCATCAAACGCAGGCACTGTGCCCCTCCATTGTCGCCACTATGACCTGTAAAATGCCCCCCCCGGCACTTACCTTTCTGGGGTCAGCCTTTCTTTTACCATCCCTCGATGTCCCTCGTCCTGCCCTCGATGACGCTTCAGCCAATCAGGTTACCGATTACCAGAATCAGATTGGCTGAGACGCCTGTCAGTCTCATCCAAGGAACGCACCGCCGGTACGTCCCGAGGATAAGCATTCAGGAAGCCGATTACAGCCTCAGGGCTGGCTCTGATAGGCACTTCCGCACAGCCAACCAGCTGCGGTTATTCAGCTGGCTGGCGCTCAACATCCGGCCAGCTGAATTGTGGGCGGCATCGGCGAAAATATATAGATTCATACAATGCATGAATCTATATATTTTAGTGGCTGTGCGAGAACCAGAGGGGGCGGCGCTCCGGCGCCCTCTATGGAAGAACCGCTCCTGATCTGGTGACATTAGATAAGACAAGGGCACTGCAAGGACAGGTTAGGAATGAATGGGGTGTCTCAGCCAATAGGCAGGGATTTTCTTGGGTCCTTTGGCCTACTGGGAGAACCTATTTATTTGGGTGAAGTCAGGTGATGGGGGATCTGAGCAACACGGCTGGCTGGGTGGGCATGTGTCATATTGCCCCAGGCTGCTAAGCCAGAAACCCAAGGCCTATCCTGGGGACATCTGGCTGCTAGGCTATCTGAGGGCCTATCCAGAGGTAGTGCAGGATTGGGACTGTGGGCTTGTAGTCCAACGAGAAGTAACGGCTCCGCTGGCTGGGGAACCGGTCGTGGTCGGAGGTAGAAAGGAAGCTGTCGCCACAAAGGGACCATCCACCTTGCTACCGGAGACCAGTGAGTGAGCTGAGGCCAGTACCAGAGCAGACTTCTTGCCAACCAGGGACGGTGAAGTAAAGAAAGCATCAGCAAGTGCCAAGTTAGGCACCCAGTGGGACAGCAGAGGTGACACTTGTGGAGTGCCAAGCCAAGCCAAGGGTGTAAACCCGCTAAACTTTTTTTTTTTTTATATATTTTTTTAACCCTGTAAAGCAAAAGGTATAATGAGCTAGTATGCATCGCATACCTGGTCCTCGCTGGTCATCTTGCCTCGGCGTGTCTTACGGGTATCGCTGCTCCAGTGCTCTAAAGTGGCTGGACCCGCGATGTCGTCACTTCTTTCTGGCAAGGTCTGGCGGCTGCCGGGCCTTAAGCCGAAAATCCCCTGTGCACATGCACCGATGCATTCAGCTGTTCATTGCAAGGGGAATATCTCCTAAACCGTAAAGGTTTAGGAGATTTTTTTCTTACCTACAGGGTAAGCCTTATTATAGGTAGGGAGACCGCCGCTCCAGGTGAGCACAGGCAGGTAATCAATGTCCACTCAGGAATCACACGGGTGCTGGCAATGCATAGAATTAAGCAGGTGGGAGAATGGATGGACAGCCGCACTCCAAAAAGTCTTGTTGAAAAAAGACGTGCTCTTTATTGTAAAAAGGAGAAAATGCACAGCACACAACAGCATACAGTGGGATAGACAGCTGACGCGTTTCGCATTAACAACTAATGCTTAGTCATAGCTCATATTATAGGCTTACCTGTAGGTAAAAGTTAAAAAAATAACTATAAAACCGATTTAACGTGTTAGCAGGGGTGAAGCGTGAGGAGTATTTGTGAGTACCAAGCCAAGGACCCATCATTGAAGCGGTGTCCGGCTGGAGGCCTTCACCTGTATAGCTGTCTATCTATAGAAGTCTCGGAGTCTGCCAATTAACATTGCGTCTACCTAAGGGTGTCCTGGCCCTAACCCGCTCTCCCCCAGTTCTGTTTAACCTCTTCCATACCAGGCTTTTATACACACCTCCATACCGGGCCTATTCTGGCACTTCTCTCCTACATGTACAAATCATAATTTTTTTGCTAGAAAATTACGCAGAACCCCCAAACATTATATATGTTTTTTTAGCAGACACCCTAGGGAATAAAACGACGGTCATTGAAACCTTTTATTTTGCACGGTATTTGCGCAATAATTTTTCAAACGCCTTTTTTTTGGAAAAAAATTGTTTCATGAATTTAAAAAAATAACAAAACAGTAAAGTTAGCCCAATTTTTTTTGTAAAATATGAAAGATTATGTTACACCGAGTAAATAGATACCTAACATGTCACGCTTTAAAATTGCGCACACTATTGTAAACATCCCTTGTAATAGGAATGTGTGTGACAGGTACTCTTTATGGAGAGATGCGGGGTCAATAAGACCCCACATCTCTCCTCCAGGCCTGAAAGCATGAAATCGGTGAAAAAAAATTCACCGATCTCATGTTTACTGTTGCTTAGCAGCCGCGGCTTTGTTTACTTACGGGGACCCGGGTGTGACGTCATCACATCGCGCCCGGGTCCTCCGACGGTCATAGAGATGACTGGTGACCATCTGGTCTCTATGCTTCCTGCGAGCGCCGGACGATTCGTTCTCCGGGCCCCCGATGGCACGGGAGAGCCCGGAGAAGCACCGGATGGCGGTGGGAGGGGGGGATGTCCCCTCCCGCCGCCTGTAAGAACGATCTAGCGGCGGAACCGCCGCTATGATCATTCTTACGTTGTGCAGAATCGCCGGCACAAGAGAAGGATATCTGAATGATGCCTCTAGCTGCAGGCATCATTCAGATATCCCCCCCCACAAAGCCCAGGAAGTCATACGACGTCCACTCTGAACGGCAGAGGTTCTTTGTGGACGTCATTTTACTATGGGACGGTAGGGAAGTGGTTAAGAGACAATAAATATCTTTGCTTTTAAAAAGTGTCTAGCTCTTAAAGCGACGATGTACAGCTACGGCGATTCATGCAGCTGTGCCAGTCTGCCGCAGTATAATGAAAGTGGCTGGTCAGCAATCGGTTAATGCATTCTATGCATTAAGATTAAAAGCCTTCTGTGTGTAACAGCCCCCCTGATGCTTACCTGAGCCCCATCTCTATCCAGCGATGTACACAAGTCCCTTGGCCTTCCAGGAATCTCCCTCCTGATTGGCTGAGAAGCAGCAGTGCCATTGGCCCCCACAGCTGTCAATCAAAGTCAGTTAGCCAATCAGGGGAGAGAGGGTGGTGGGCCAAACCACGGGTCTGTGTCTGAATAGACACATGGAGCTGAAGCTCGACTCAGGTGCCAGCATAGCAAGCTGCTTGCTGTGGGAGCACTCTGCAGGAGAGAGGGGCCAGGAGCACTGTAGAGGGACCCAAGAAGAGGAGGATCGGGGCTGCTTTGTGCTAAGCCATTTCACAGAGCAGGTAAGTATGACATGTTTTTTTTTATTTTTAAAGGAAAAAAACAAGACTTTTAGTATCACTTAAAGCTTTGAAAATAAAATCTAGAAACTGGTTGCTATGCACAGCTACTCCAGTCTTGGTAAATTCCCCTCCCTGTGTTGCAGCAAGAATCTGGTTTAGGAGAACACCCCCCCCCCCTGTCCTCCCAGGTCAACACCCCCCCCCCCCCCCCCCCCCCCCATTCACCAGGTCATGATGCCTAGCACTGTGATGAGATGCTGTGTTTGTTTCTAGTCCCTCAAGGTCTGTAGCACTGTGGAACCGATACAGAAGGACATTTTTGTTGCGTAATCTAAACAGTGAAATTCTTGTGAGCTACCATATGATGCCTATTAATTTAATCAAGCCAACTGCTCGCACTAATCACGTCTCATATGATCATGCACAGCAAATTGAAATATAGAGGAGAGTGCCGCGCTGTCTTAACCTAAAACTGTGATACCTTATTAAATGCTCTTATTGCAAATCGTACAACTATTGCCTTATCCTTTATTTAAAGTGTCCACGTGATCTAAAGTGCAAAAATATATTGCAATTATTATATTTGTAAACAAAGTCCTTATAAAAAGTGCTTCAATTATATCACAAAAAAATGTGTTCCATTTTTTTCTGGCTGCTATAGTGCACCAATCTATACAGGTAACAAAGCATTCTCAGCGTGGAGAGAAGACACCACTTCGGGGGCTACAAATGGCTTTTGTCACTTGTATAGATTGTTGCATTATAGCACCCATTAAATGTGAGTACTCTAATGTAGTGCCATGCTCCCATTGAGTAGGCGCTATGTGTTAAATTTTAGTTGTCTGAGATGTAGTTTTTAGCTCAGAAGGATTATGCTAAATTGTTGGTTCTGTTTCAGTTCAGCTGGGTTGCACAATTTTGCCCTTGACGGTGGGTGTCGCTGTTACCACAGGTCAAGGTTGGAAAGGCAGCAGGCTGGATGCATTGGGTATCTCTTTCCCAGAACCAGTGGTCAACCCGCTGTCATTCTGGGGAGGGGTACTTAAGGGACAGACGCCATTTTGGCGGGGTCTTCCGATCCTGACCTGATGGCCCTCCTGGCCTCAGGGATGTGTGGGCTGTTTCGTAGCCTTGGGGCAGGCTGGTCCGAGGCCTTGCAACTGAGTGGGCCCAGGAGTTTCTGGGGCCTACTAATCCAGGGATGGAAGCTGAACCAGTGGGATTCAATTGAAGGACGTATCCTGGCAAATTTACCTCACTGTGCTGCCGGCCTGGCTGAAAGATTCTTGGCACCGTGAGTTGTGTACTTTTATTGGAACAATACAAAGTGTGCGAGTGGTTACACGATCTTGTGGCAGAAGATCATGGGACGGCCTGACAACACTTATCAAGTCTGTGGCAGAGACTTTGACGAGCTTCGCACCAGCTGCTAGGCCAGTGAGAGTAGGCCTATCTGATGGTTGCTGAAATCCAGTGTGGAACTGAATTAATCCTCTGGATCTAAGTTGTACCCATCCGTCTACCCCTCTGTTGGAGAACTTTGTTCAATAAAAACCTTGAAAGAGACTTTGTGTTTGGTGCAGACATTTTTGTGGACAACTCTTCAAGGAGAACCCCTGAAACGAGCATATGGAACAGTAAGGTAACTGCAGGCCCAAATCTAAACCGGCAGCTCCTTCGGGGGTAGTGCTATACTAATATAGGGATTGTTGTTGCATATTGATAAACTTTTTTTAAACCGATAATACGCTATGGAGTTTCATCTATTATACCCATCTGTGGAAAAACGTACCATAAACCAGCCCAACATCCCAGCATACACATTGAACCCAGAGGTGGTTCAGAAGCGTGTTTTGACCAAGCTTAGCCACAGGGTCGCTCGCTCCTAAGGTGAGCGCATAATTGGGGGAGCACCAGAGTGGACATATATGGACGTTTGATTTTTTTTATCACCAGAATTTATGGATTTGATGGAATTAAAATGGACTTTATATGTACCTTAACGCGTGGTATCGCATGAAGAAAATCGCGCGCAGCACTTTGTTTATAAATGTACACATTACAATATATTTTTGCACTTTTCATCACGTGGTCACTTTAAATAATGGATAAGGCAATAGTTGTAGTATTTGCAAGAAGAGCATGTTATCACAATTTTAGGTTAAGACAGCGTGGCACTCTCCTCTATATTACATTTTTGTTCTGTGCCAAATTGGCAGAAGTTGAGCAAGTGGCCCACAAGTGTAAGGGACACCCTTTAGCGCACAGTATGTAGGCAAAGGACATGTCCCGGCCATGTAGCCTAACACTTGTTGGTAAAATAGTATATTCTATATAGAGACAGGGCTGGTGCTACTACTAGGGTGCCCGGCCACTGGTGTTCCTACTCTCTTTTTTCTGCAGCCAGCAACTATGTCTCAGCAGGCAGCCACTGCTCCGTTTGCACATAGCGTCAGAGGCGCAGCGCCTGGTGGAGGTCTGTGTCCTGACTCCCGAATGAATGGAAGCAAGCAAACATTTTTTGATGGGTGCTGGTGAGGTTGCATTTGATGGGCGCTTCATTAAAAGGTGGGGTATACATGGGCAGGGCAAAGGGGGTGGAGCCAAGGGGGCGGCAAAATATGGTTTTGCCTAGGGTGTCAAAAATGCTTGCACCAACCCTGTATAGAGATGTACACATCACACCAAAGAGGGACAGCTGAGGCTGCACAAGGGAAAGAGATTTGGTCCCAAAAGAGGGACAGTCCCTCCAAATGAAAGGCAGTTGGGGACTATGTTGAAAAACTCTGGAGAATGAAGTGTGCCTAGTAAAGAAAGTATATCTGGGTTGTTGGTTGTGGACTTTCCGTGAATTTAGACCTGGGACAGATTTCATGTTTTCAGTGGGTGGGGAGCCCTGTCCCACTTCCTTGAAGCTTCCCTATTTCTTCACTACTTTTCCTTTTCCACTGTGTGCTGCTCCTCCTGCAGGATACATTGTAAGCCCTCACTGGAAACAATTTTTAATTCTAATAAAAAAACACATAGATAAAACCATCTTGTTTTAGTGCTGATGATAGTGTGGTTACTCTCTTCAACTGCGTGTTTTAATTTTTGTTAGATAAATTATGTTCTCTTGCACATATCTACACTCCTTCTTCTTTTTTTTTATATATATATATATATATATATATTTGGATTGTACCCATACTGACTGATGTGGTTTTTGCAGGTTCTGCTACTCCCTCGCCAGATGAGACTGGATCAACCTCTGGGTAGGTCTATCTTAGCAGGAATGTATAGTGGTTTTAAACAGTATATACTTTAAGGGTGAGAGCTAAAAATGAAAACTTCTTGCATGCTTTTGAGCTCAGTTTCTAAAATCGTCCCAATTTTCTTTAAAGCACCCCTTTTTTAATCTGAGTTTTATCATGCACACTGAAGCAAAAAATATTTTATTAGTTGTGGATGCAGATCACGTACTTCTCGCTGCATGTTTATGTACACAAATGTACTGTCTTTTGTGTGTATTCTTTCTTGGTGTGAGGTATGTGTGCGTAATAAAAAATAAAAATAAAATTTGTTATATTATACATATAATTTTTTTTTTTGTTTGTTTGTCTCCTGAATCCATAGACCTACTCGATCATTTGATCCCCTTCATGATCTATCTAGTGGGAGCCTGGAGCAGAAGGAAGAGTCACTGCAGGTGAGCTTCTCTGTGGTTCATATGTGCCAAGGAGGGAAAATATTCAGTTGCTGGTACAGCAATAAAAAAATTGAGGAAAAAAGTATGTAATTTTGCGCCATGGCCTGATATAAATCCTAGAGCAGCTAGCGCAATATTGTAGTACCAGATAAAAACCAAACCGTGCAGCGCTACATAAATTGATGAAACCTCTATTACTCGTACAATAACATATATAAGAAATTGCAACATGGCCGAGAGGATGGGGAGCTCTTGTATTGCGAACATTAGCGAGGAAGATGGTACCTTTCTCTCTGATCCAGCACTAATTGATGCCAGATTTGAGAAATGCTATACACGCCTCTATGCTTCTTGGGCTACCTACTCCTCTCTAGATGACTTGACCACGTTTCTTGACACTGTGGAATCCCAACCCTGACCGCAAAAGCCGTGCAGACCCTTGAGAGTCCTATCACTCTGAAAGAGGTCCAGGGGGCTAGTAAATCTTTAAGTCCTGATGGACTTCCTTCAGAATGCTACAAAACTAACCTAGAAGTTGTAGGCCCGTACTATTTCTCAACACTCACCAAAGCACTAGAGCTGCAATCTCTCCTGCCTTCCATGTCAGAAGCTGTAGTTGTTGGCATACCCGAGCCTGGAAAAGACCCAGAACTTTGCTCGTCCTATCGGCCCATATGTCTACTTAACGTGGATGCTAAAATCCTAACCAAGATATTGGCCAATAGGCTAAACGTTGTTATACTCTCCTTAATTCATGGAGACTAAACAGGATTAATCGGCTCCACACCAACATAGCCTTATTCAGGGACAAAAACACTGGGGGAGCGGTGGCCTCTCTGGACGCAGAAAAGGCCTTTGATTCAGTAGAATGGGATTTCCTGTGGCAGGTATTGGCCAGATTCGCCCCCAAATTTATCTCCTGGGTCCAGCTAATCTATAGGTCCTCGGTGGCTTGGGTGTGCACTGGCGGTATCCTCTTCCACCTCAGTAGGGATACGAGGCAGGGCTGCCCCCTGTCCCCCGGGGATTTTTTCTCTCGCCATAGAGCCCATGGCGATCCTGATCCCCTTGACGGACGAGGTGAGGGGATTGCAGGTCGGCCCGCTGGTGGAGCAGTTATCGATGTACGCAGACGATACACTTCTGTACCTTGGTAATGAATCAGACTCTCACGGCGGCACTAGTGATCATAGATGGATATGGCAACTTCTCTGGGGTTAAAATTAATTGGGGTAAGTCAATCTTTTCCCACTATCCGACTCTGCTCCCCCCTCCGTCTCGCCCGACCCATCTACAAAGGGTCTCCCAATTCCCTGGCATAAAAATCGCTAACAAACTCTCCTGTTACCTGACAGATGACTTTTATCCGATCATGCAGACTATGATGGAGAATTGCCAATCTTGGAAAACATTCCCCCCTGACACCGGTAGGATGGGTAAATTTGTCAAAATGTACTTTTCTTCTCAAATTCATATATGCATTTCGGAACAGCCCTGTCCCTATTCCTGCTGCCATCTTTCGCAAATTAGACGGGATAGTTACTTCCTTCATTTGGGGTGGGAAGGTCCCTAGAATAGCTAAAAAACAAACTACAACTAACATTGTCCTCGGGTGGATTTCATTGCCCTGTTTCCAAAAGTACCACTGGGCGCTGTCCACTGGTGGTTTGTCCAATCCAGATCTAACCCTGCGGTCAACCTTGAGTTGGCTGTGATGGGTTCCTACTCTGCCCTAACAAACATGGTATACAGGGGGTTGAAGCAAAGTCCACAAGCAACGACCTCGATGCGAAATGACGGATCAGGTTTGGGAAAAGTTTACTGCTGCAGTTAAGGTTGCCGACACTATTTCATCTCACACCCCGCTATGGGGCAACCCCAAACTTTCACACTTTAGATCCATCCCAATCTGGTGAAGTTGCAGCAGATTATGCCCACCGGGGTGCCACTTCCCTTACGGAACTAAAGGAGACCTTTCAGCTCCCCATATGGATGCTGTTTCGTTACCTACAGTTGAAACATGCCTCACAGGTGCAATTCCCTGCTCCAATCACTATGATGCCACATGTAGTGGAGAGGTGTCTCGCCTCTAGGGGCGTGGATAGAATCCTATCCTCTCTATATCTACGTCTTACATGTGAGGACTCTGAGAGGGCATCTCCTCTATTTCACTCCTGGAAGACAGATATCCCCTCCCTGTCAGAAAATGACTGGGACCTGGCCCTACAACAATATATAGCAACGGTGATCTCTGCCAAGGACCGCTTTTATACAGCTAAAATTCATACACAGAGCTTACTACACAAAAAAAGACTTGCTAGAATATATCCCACACGGTCTGAGATATGTCCTAAGTGTCAACAGGCAGTTGGGACATGCTACCGTGTCATCTGATATTGACCAATCATTCAGGCCTTCTGGAGAAAGGTGGTCTTGGATATTAATGCAGCCTTTCAGTGTCGGTGGATCCCAATGTGCTTCTCTTAGGCATAACTGAGTCAGTGACACACTCTGTACATACCAGGTTGTTGCTGTTCTATTCGTGTTTCTATGCTAGGAAAGTACTCCTACAACACTGGAAATCGTATGGGGCTCTGTGGTTTCTAACCAAAGCCCTTGTTGGGTGCCATCATGCTGTTTCTGCTCAGTCTTGTAAGGGACGTTTGCAGGCTGCAGACGACTTTGCCAGCTTGGCTGCACAGACTGGGGGGGGGGGGGGGGATAGGATGGCACTGATTTCCTGGTTAGTATTTATAATGGCGTTATGCAAAAAATGTTTGCCTATGCATTTATTACCTCTGTATATTACAAAATTAATAATGGTAAGTTTGTGCGCCCCCTAGCCTATGCTGGCTTTCAGTACGGCTGGCAGAACTTTAAAATGCTGACATACAAATTCTCTATATTCTGTACAGATCACTCAGAGCTTCAGTGATGCCGAAGAGGACAGCGACACTGACAGTGATGATGTGGAGGTCACAATCGGCGATATTCATACATCCTGCATGTATGTTGGTTTTACTTCCTCCATAGAAGAATAAAAAGTTATAAATGTTAATAATCATTGAGGTGGCGTATGTGGCGCACCAGATGAGAAAACCGCCGCTCCAGGTGAGCACCTCCAGGCAATCACTGTCTGCTCAGGAACCAAATGGGTGCTGGCAATGCACAGGACATGCGGATAGAGAAATAGATGGACAGCCACACTCCAAAAAGTCTTAAAGACGTGCTCTTTATTAGTGGGAAAAATGCACAGCATACAATCAGCATACAGTGGGGAAAATAAGCTAACGCGTTTCGCATTGACTTTCAATGCTTAATCCTAGCTATGATTAAGCATTGAAAGTCAATGCGAAACGCGTTAGCTATTTTCCCCACTGTATGCTGATTGTATGCTGTGCATTTTTCCCACTAATAAAGAGCATGTCTTTTTTAAGACTTTTTGGAGTGCGGCTATCCATCTATTTCTCTATCCGCATGTGGCGCACCAGACCTCAGGAAGGATGTACTGGAAATAGAGAGAGTACAAAGAAGGGCAACAAAATGTATAAAGAGTCTGGAGGATATTGGTTATGAAGAAAGGTTGTGAGCACTGAACTTATTCTCTCTGGAGAAGACACTTGAGAGGGGATATTTCAATTTACAAATACCGTACTGGTGACCCCCAAAATAGGGATAAAACTTTCATATAAGGGAGTTTAACAAGACATGTGGTCAGGGCCGTCTTAATAGCATCATGGGCCCCTGGGCAAAGTAAAGCTCTGGGGCCCCTACAATGGAGACGGCACAGGTAAACCGACATCAAGTAGGTAGGAGGCAGAAAAGTGGAGCTTCCCCTTTGGGGTGGAGCTCCGCATTAACTACATGAACAATCATTCTGTACAGCAAAGAAACGGTGGGAAAATACTACATACGGTGCCTTGAAAAAGTATTCGGCCCCCTTGAACTTTGCAACCTTTTGCTACATTTCAGGCTTCAAACATAAACATATAAAACTGTATTTTTTTTTTTTGAACAATCGACAACAATTATTCAGCCCCCTTAAGTTATTACTTTGTAGCGCCACCTTTTGCTGCGATTACAGCTGTAAGTCGCTTCTCTTCGCTTCAGTTTTGCACATCGAAACAGCTCGAGCTCAGTGAGGTTGGATGGAGAGCGTTTGTGAACAGCAGTTTTCAGTTCTCCACAGATTCTCGATTGGATTCAGGTCTGGACTTTGACTTGGCCATTCTAACACCTGGATATGTTTATTTGTGAACCATTCCATTGTAGATTTTGCTTTATGTTTTGGATCATTGTCTTGTTGGAAGACAAATCTCCGTCCCAGTCTCAGGTCTTTTGCAGACTCCATCAGGTTTTCTTCCAGAATGGTCCTGTATTTGGCTCCATCCATCTTCCCATCAATTTTAACCATCTTCCCTGTCCCTGCTGAAGAAAAGCAGGCCCAAACCATGATGCTGCCACCACCATCTTTGACAGTGGGGATGGTGTGTTCAGGGTGATGAGCTGTGTTGCTTTTACGCCAAACATAACGTTTTGCATTGTTGCCAAAAAAGTTTGATTTTGGTTTTATCTGACCAGAGCACCTTCTTCCACATGTTTGGTGTGTCTCCCAGGTGGCTTGTAGCAAACTTTAAACGACACTTTTTATGGATATCTTTAAGAAATGGCTTTCTTCTTGCCACTCTTCCATAAAGGCCAGATTTGTGCAGTATACGACTGATTGTTGTCCTATGGACAGAGTCTCCCACCTCAGCTGTAGATCTCTGCAGTTCATCCAGAGTGATCATGGGCCTCTTGGCTGCATCTCTGATCAGTCTTCTCCTTGTATGAGCTGAAAGTTTAGAGAGACGGCCAGGTCTTCGTAGATTTGCAGTGGTCTGATAATCCTTCCATTTCAATATTATCGCTTGCACAGTGCTCCTTGGGATGTTTAAAGCTTGGAAATCTTTTTGTATCCAAATCCGGCTTTAAACTTCTCCACAACAGTATCTCGGACCTGCCTGGTGTGTTCCTTGTTCTTCATGATGCTCTCTGCGCTTTAAATGGACCTCTGAGACTATCACAGTGCAGGTGCATTTATACGGAGACTTAATTACACACAGGTGGATTCTATTTATCATCATTAGTCATTTAGGTCAACATTGGATCATTCAGAGATCCTCACTGAACTTCTGGAGAGAGTTTGCTGCACTGAAAGTAAAGGGGCTGAATCATTTTGCACGCCCAATTTTTTTTTTTTTTTTTTGTTAAAGTTTGAAATATCCAATAAAATTCGTTCCACTTCATGATTGTGTCCTACTTGTTGTTGATTCTTCAAAAAAAAAAATAGTTTTATATCTTTGTTTGAAGCCTGAAATGTGGCAAAAGGTCGCAAAGCTCAAGGGGGCCAAATACTTTCGCAAGGCACTGTACATAAAGTAACAGCTGTCCTGTGAATATAATATAATCTGCTAGATGCCTCCCCAGCACTCTGACCCCTCTACACCCTAGATATCCCCCCAGAACTGTTGCCATATAACATAAGATACCCCTTATATTGTGACCACATCCCTGATTCCCCCTACACTGTGTCCTCTCTACATCCCCGATACCTCTAGCACTATAGCTACCCCAAGCATTGCTACTCCCTTGATATCCCCCAGCACCATTATTCCATCCATGTAGTACCCCCTTTTCCAGTGGAGATAGTGCATGCAAACTTTTGGCTTTGTGCCCACCTCCAGCACTGGACTCGCCTATACCAATCAAGCAGGCAGAAGGAGGGGCGGAAGAGGGAGCATCCCTCCAGGCCTTCCAAGCCCTTCTGTGCAAACAGTGCTGGACAGCTGGACTTACCATGACACCATCCACAATGCTACTTCCGCAGGTGGGCTCTCAGTGCTGCTGGCTCAGCAGCTTCCACTCCAGCTCCTAACCTGCAGCCTTTGAGTCCCGAGCATTCAAGCTGCATTAGGTAGGGTTGGAGCATCACCGGTGCTCCGGCCCTGCCCCTCCCTGCTGGCTGTGAAATAATGGGTATCGTTTTGCACAGCATGGTGCACCACTGCCAGCCTGCCTCCTTTGTGTATCAATCACTCTCAGTGCCATCATGGC